>NC_134781.1:75629458-75639458 GCF_046742065.1 Oratosquilla oratoria | reverse complement strand
ATTCCCAGACTCTGCTCAGATCTCTCTGTAGTAAGTCACAGTCCTTTTCAGTATTCACTTTCTTTAACAATTTTGCATCATCTGTAAAGAAACTCGTGTAACATTCCACACATTCGTCCATGCCATTCATGTAGATAGCAAACATTATTCGTAGATAGCAAACATTATTGGAGCCAATACTGATCCTTGTCGAACTCCACTAATTACCTCTTCCCAAGTAGAACTCCTATCTCTGAGCACTACTCTCATTTTTCTTCCATGCAAAACGTCCTTCATCCATTTCAGTAGTTTGTCTTGTATCCCTCCTATGATTTCCATTTTTTATTTTATTTTTTTTGTGAGGGACTTTATCAAAAGCTTTTTGTAGATCTAAGAACGCACAATCAGCCAATCCGCCCCCTTTTTTTTGTATTACGTCTAGTAGTATTGAGTAAAAACATAAAATTTGTGGTACATGATCTTCCCTGTCTAAATCCGAATTGTCTCGGATTTAGGATATTGTTCTCCAGATGTTTTATCCATCTACTTTTTATAACTTTTTCGCAAATTTTAGCTACCGTGCTTGTAAAGGAGGTTTGTAATTTGTTGGGTCTTCCTTATTTCCTCCTTTATAAATTGGTACAATATCAGCATTTTCCCAGTCTTCTGATATTTTTCCTTCTTTGGATGAGCAACTTATTATGTTATATATTTTGTCTGTTAGTTCTTCTTTACATTCTTTTAATATCCAATTTGCTATTCCACCAGGCCTGTGTGTGTGTGTGTGTGTGTGTGTGTGTGTGTGTGTGTGTGTGTGTGTGTGTGTGTGCGCGCGAGCCAAAGGCTAGTACTATTGATGCGACGAAGAAATTGGTCCACTCTTTATAACTGTGGAGATTACTGAGAGTACACACCCACACACGTGCGCGCGCACGCTAACCTACACACCACCATCACGTTCTCTAAACAGGAAAGAAATCTGCGAGGACAGTTGCCCATATGCTTACGTTTCACACATCTGATGTGGGATGCAGCCAGCTGTTACTGTCCCCTTTGGACAAGAGAAGAGTAGAGGCGAAGTTACACAATGCTCCATGAACGGGTCAATACACGATCTCTGATCCCTCATTCGGAAGGGTAGTAGCTGTCGATCACGGGTCTTGATTGTGATCTGAGATAATGATGAATCGCACATGGAGCACATGGTATGCAGCTATCACAACTAATCACTCCTCAACACTCTGAATCATTACCCCTTTGATATACGATAACGCGAATGATAAACCTTACCCTGGGGAAACGATTCTATCCTTATGAAAAGGCGTCCCCCTACTGAAGCGGTATGTGCGTGCGTGCGTGTGTAATATATATATATATATATATATATATATATATATATATATATATATATATATATATATATATATATATTTATAGTTCAAGGTTTGAACATAATCATTCATGATTTCAGTATTATGTGAGAGGGTTCAATAATAGGCGCTGATGAATGCCAACGATTATAATAAGTCTATATAACAGTACAATGAAACTGTTGACACAAACAACTGTTGTCAACAGTTTTAGTGTACTGTTACATAGATTGATTACAATCATTGACATTCATCACCGCATACACACACACACACACACACAAAATCACTATTATATGGGGGAGGGGTGGAAAGGGCGAATCAAACCATACACTCAACTATCAGCCATCCCACATCCATCTAAACCCATTCGTTGTCCTTTCTAGATGAAGGGTTATTCCTGTCTCCCGCCCACTGTTCGTGTCAATGTATGTATAATATCTAAACATACAATACACATCAACCAATCGGGCCAATGTATGTATAATATCAAAACATACAATACACATCAACCAATCCTTTGCCCCCTGGTCTCTCTTGCAGAACACCCGCGGCCTCCATGAAACCGGCAGCAGCCTCCGGCCGGGACTATACTGTACATCACTTAAGAATACAAAAGTACAAGAAAAATACAAAATACATATGTACACAAAATATACTTCATGCAAATATATACATCATGATGCGCATCACGTCGTTTGTAACAATAGATGCATGCACGACTGTGATGAGGCACGTGGCACGAGGGAGAGTGGCACGAGGCACGAGAGAGTAGATTGGTCATTACGGCGCCACACGCTGGGTGAATCACCTTTACTTCGTTTCGTTTGATGCACACCTGTGTGTGTGTGTGTGTGTGTGTGTGTGTGTGTGTGTGTGTGTGTGTGTGTGTGTGTGTGTGTGTGTGTGTGTGTGTGTGTGTGTGTGTGTGTGTGTGTGTGTGTGTATGTGTGTATGTGAGGGATAGCTGCAAGAAGGACGTAAAGAGAAAATAGTATCTTTGTATTCCGTCTTTAGGTGTAGCCCCGAGGGGCTGACACTCCGTCTCCGGACCGTGCTCAAGATCTATCAACTTGGACTGTTTCCCCTCCACCTTTTCTGACAACCGGCGACTGATCCCTTCCTCCTACTCCGACTATTAAGCCACTGGCAGGGAATCAATTCCGCTCTAATACAACAGAGACAAAAATCCAACGTGTCTTCCCACTGAGATCGACGGGAGGACATGAGGACCATTGCCAGCCGCTGTGGGGTTGCGGGCTCGTACTCAGTGAAAATCGAGGCAACAATTATCATATTATCATTATCATGATTATTATCATATATCATATAACCATAATATATTATCATCATTATTATTATGTATAAGCATGCTAGATAAAATTATGAAGAAGAAAAGAGCAATCATTATATCATTATTACTAGTATTATCATGATTATTATCGTATTATTGTATATTATTATTATTATTGTGTATAAATCAAGTTAAAGAGATCATGAAGAAGAGGAAGAAAAAGATGAATAAGAATATAAAGAAAAAAAGGAAATCATGAAGAAGAAAAAGAAGAGGAAAAGAGAAAGAAGAAAAAGATGAAAAAATAAAGAAGAAAAAGAAGAAAAAGACGATGAAGAAAAAGAAGAAAAAGACGATGAAGAAAAAGAAGAAGAGAAAGAAGACGACGACGAAGAATAAGGACAAGAGGAAGAAGACGACGAAGAAGAAGAAAACAAGAAATCCACAATTCCATCAACGAGACAATAAAGGTGCACATAAATATATTCCACCACTCAAATTCCGGTCCATGATTTACATTCATAATGAAGAATATCATGACAGCAATATTCTGGAACGATAATAAATACTTGGAGTTGATTGCAAACATTCTCAAGTGGTCAACTAAGATACTCAATATTCATAGAACCGGAAGTTCCAAGGATGGAGAGGGAGCAAGGTTTGGCCACCCCTGGGCAAGACAAAGAAGAAAAAAGAAAAGAAAAGAAAGAATGAAGAAGAAGAAGAAGAAGAAGAAGAAAAAGAAGAAAACACGTCGACAAGGTCGATGATGGAGGAAAAAACGAAGACACCAGCGAGGAGTAGGAAGAGGAGGAGGAGGAGGAGGAGGAGGAGGAAGAGGAGGAAGGAGAAAAAAACGAAGACCCAAACAGCGAAAAAAAAGACGAAGATGCTAGCGATTACGAAAAGGAAAAAATAAATAAAATAAAATAAAAAATAAAATAAAATAAAATACAATGACAAAAGACGTCGTCGACGACGACGACGACGACCAACAAGGCGACGACAAATGACTTCTCAGAGCGAAAACTGTTTCCAATTAACATTTTTCTTTTCCTTCTCGACACCAGCCTTCCCCTCCTCTCTCTCCCTCCCTCCTAATCCTCATTTACACATTCCCCTTCCCCTCTCCCTCCCCCCTTCCTTTCTCCCTCCCTCTTCCCTTCCCCTCCCCCTCCACAGCCATCATCCTCCCTTCATTACTTCCTACCTCCCCTCCAACTCCCTCCATGTCTTACTGTGCCCCTCCTCGCCCTCCCAACCACCACCCCCTCCGCAGCCCTCCGCCTTCTCCGTGCGCCATCTCCTACTGCTCCTCAATCCGTTTTCTATCGCCTCGTCATTTCCACACACCTCTAAATCTCGATGCCATCCAGCCAATGTCCCTTATACCCACTTCCTTTTTCTAAGAAATCTCCTCCATGATCCTCCATTCTCCACATCTCTTCCACTCAGGATACACCCATACAAAAAAATTATATATATATATATATATATATATATATATATATATATATATATATATATATATATATATATATATATATATATATATATATATATATATTATATATATATATATATATATATATATATATATATATATATATATATATATATAAAGACACGAATTCTTCCCACCACTCCCCTGCCCTCCCTTCCTCTCCGGTCGCATAACCTCCAGACTTCCTTATGACCCCTCCTCCCCTCCTTCACCTCCAACTTAAGAGTGCAAAGAGTTGAGAGAGTTAATTTCCGTGTTTAGGTACAATCCCTCATCAGCCATTCACAGCGCCTTCGCCAGGCTCCGTGGGGGGGTGGCAGACTATACAGCATTTATTCTGGTTAACGCCAACTGGTTAATGCACGTTCATCCTATTAGTCCCTTTATTACTATCACTGTTATTACCATTATTACTATTGTTATTATTATTATCATTATTATTAGTAATACAGCTTGCCCCTGCAGTCACTGACGGATTTTAATTTTCAATAACTGTATTATTTTTACAAATACATGTATAGAATTTGAATACAATACAGAAATTATCACAAACTGCAACTCCTCAGTGACCTTTATCCTTCCTTCTCCACTCTTTCAACACCGACACCTACTTTTTTGTTTTTAATTTTTGTTTTCTCAAATAAATAAAGGTGATTTTATCAAACTAATTTGGGTCTCGGCCGATCAAGATCTCTCTCACGCCTGAGTCCGCTTACCCTCAGCTGTATAGAATCGTCTGAATTAAGCGAGAATGGAATGCATAAAGTGTGTACCCTGTCGAATGGTTTAGCAGCATCGTGGGGTGCCAGGCTGATGCTTGCAGACCGCTGCCTCTCAACACACTCCTCGTATGTCACAGGAATGCGTTCATGCACACACACACACACACACACACACACACACACACACACACACACACACACACACACAAGGGAATCTCCACATTGATTTTACAGTATATACAAATCGCTCGACTCTGTCAATTTTCAGAGCATCAAAGACCCTTCCAACCTTCCCCGTCCCCTTCCCCTCCGTTATCTGTGACTGCCCAGCCCCCCCCCCCACTTCCCCCCTCTCCCACCATCCCCCTCCCCCCTCCCCCACCCCGGATTCCTAAATCCAGCTTGAGAGCCGGACACCAGCGAACGCCAGCCCTCACCTGGCAGCGCAGCGAAGAGACGAGCCAACCCATTTCCTACTACGAGATACTTTGACGACTTCTCTCTAGTTAAGAACATAAGGATGGAGACTTCAAGAGACCAACTAGTCACTACACCATGTCCTTTACTATCTGCCATCCCTATCTATAAAGTTATCTTCTATCAAATATTAAAACAACCAATTGTTTCAGCGCTCACTATGTGGTTACTAAGTCTATTCCATTCGTAAACCACTCTGTTGGTAAATCACACCATTTTATTCAGCTCAGAGGAACCTCTGTATCTGAATGCACTAGTTGTGTGTTTCCTAAGCTCTCGAATGATGTTATCTGTGTACACAACCACATGTCAATGCTAGTGCTCGCATATGCAAATGAGTGTGTATTTAACTTGTTAGAGTATACAGGATAGCTATGCTCGTTGGGAAACGTCTCTCATCTCGTGTGTGTGTGTGTGTGTGTGTGTGTGTGTGTGTGTGTGTGTGTGTGTGTGTGTGTGTGTGTGTGTGTGTGTGTGTGTGTGTGTGTGTGTGTGTGTGTGTGTGTGTGTGTGTGTGTATGTGCGCGCGTATGTGTGTGTATGTGCGCGCGTATGTATGTGCGCGCATGTGTGTGTATGTGCGCGCGTATGTGTATGTGCGCGCGTATGTGTGTGTATGTGCGCGCGTGTGTATGTGCGCGCGTATGTGTGTATGTGCGCGCGTATGTGTATGTGCACGCGTATGTGTATGTGCACGCGTATGTGTGTGTATGTGCGCGCGTATGTGTATGTGCTCACGTATGTGTATGTGCTCACGTATGTGTATGTGCGCGCGTATGTGTGTATATGTGTGTGTGTGTGTGTTTGTGTGTATATGTGTGTGTGCATATATGAGTGTGTGGAGTAACATATGATACATCCATTTCATGATTATTGGGAACCATGGAGGTGTGGAGGTGTATACTAAGGTGGTTCTTATGAACTGTTTATAGATGGTTATTAGAGTTTCTTTTTGTTTTCCAAAATCTGTGCTAGAGATGGTTTTCAATAGGTTTGCTTTCTTGTTGATTTTTACTGTCAGGTACTTGAAATGTGGGCTGAATGTTAAATAAGTATCAAAAGTTAGACCCAATTTTTTGGGGTTCCTCTGCAATGGAAGGGTTTGGCGATTAGTTTCACTATGGGGTATTTTTTTTATTCATGGTTGTCTAGAGTGAGCAGTGTTCCTGTTCATTTCTGGGCTGAAGCTTTCATTCTGTTGTTTCCTAACAATCTTCCCAGTTTGTTAAAGTATGTTTGAGAGTTTTTTATTCTGTTTTGTATTTACTATGGTGGGTTATTACTGTCAAGTCATTTGCATATGAAAGAACATTGGTGCTTAGTTCTGGTTCAGGAGTTGGTAAATCACTCTTGAAAAAGTTGAACAGCAAAGGTGAAAGTACTGCACCTTGAGGCATTCCATGGTATAGCAGTCTTTTTGTTCCTGAGATATAGTTGTTATGTGCTGCTTTCCATTGCCTCCCTATCAAGTTGGCTAACTACTTGTCACTGTTATGGATATATTTTTCAATTGCCTTTTTTGATAATATGTGTCAAAGAATCTTGTCAAAAGCATAGTTTAAATCTGCAATAACCATAACTATTCTTTGTGGAGAGGCTTATTTATTGTATCCTTGTAGTATTTTTACTATTATGTTAGTTTATTATTTAACTATACCTTTGCATTTATTTTATTTATTATTATTTACATTATTATAATTTTATTTATCTATTCATCATTATTATATATTTTTTCGCATCCGACCTAGTTACGGGCCAAAAGGTCTCCTGTTGGCATGCTCCGCCTTTGTAATCCTTGTGTGTGTATGTGTGTGTGCATGTATGTGTGTCTGTGTATGTGTGTGTGTTTGTGTGTGTTTGCGTGTATGTCTATGTGTATGTGCATAGTCGAGCATGATCGCATGAGAATATGAAGCAGAACACGGAGAAGAACGCATGAATAATACTTACACTTAATTCCCTTCTGCATGACGAATTGTCATAACTTTGAACATTTGGGTGATCCTTACCTGAAAAAAACAAGAAAATTCATTACCTGAAGTTCTCTGAAAAAGACATAATTATGGTACCTGCAGAGAAGCAAACGCTGGTATGTACACACACACATACACAATCATTTTTTCCTGGACGCTTCAATGTCGAATAGGAAGAACCCAGAGAACATTTTTAATAATAATAATAATGACAATGATAATGATAATAATAATGATAACAATAATAATATTATCTCCCACTCTATCCTAAAGGTACGCTTTGCTCGGTGCGATTAATTATTGTTCAACGATGATCGTGAAACGACTCTCTGGAGCACTAAATCTGCTTTGCTTCGAGATGGAAAGTACGAAGCTGATCTCAATTCTAGCCGAACCTCGTCATCACCCGACATTAATGGCTGAGGTAGCAGTAGAAGGCTAATAATTAATTAATCGCACAAACCAAAATGTATCTTTATACCACCACCTCCATGTCTGGGAGAAGGATTTCCATACACAAACTAGAAGGCTTAACTATATTCCTAGTTTGTCCAAACTAACTAGTTTGGGATAATGAAGCCTCGGGTAAGGGACGTACTCTGTACCTACGGAGTTTCAGTCGTGGATTTGCACTCCTGTATGCGATGCAATCTGGTTCATCAAGGGATAAAACATAAACTTTTACAGTCCATTAGGTAGCCGAGAGTACATTTACTCTCACTCTCCTCTTTCTATCTCTCTCTTTCTCTCAAAATAAATAAATAAATAAATAAAAGAAAAAAAAATATTATGAGTGACTAACTACCCGGGCTATCCAAGCACGAAGGCTAAGCGTATCCCACCGTCCGTCCCTCACCACATCTCCACTGTGTGATGACTTGCTCACAAATGTACAGTCGGATGTAAAAGTCCTGATTCTTCATTTTACAAATAATATTTTTCGTTCTTGAGATTTCTATTCTTCAATACGAAAATATACATTTTGCTGGAGAGATTATGTAGAAAAATTTAGAAAATTTTCGACAGGAAATGGTATACCCCAACAACAGTGAGAATATAATTCTGCAGTTCAATAATTTTGTAGCAGACAGTGATAAGAGAGAGAGAGAGAGAGAGAGAGAGAGAGAGAGAGAGAGAGAGAGAGAGAGAGAGAGAGGTTTTGTTCTCACTATAACTAGACTAGCAACTTGCGTATATTTATTACCTTTCTATATTACACAATAGTGTCACACATTACTGAAATAGAATATTTCACAAAAATGCACAGTTGACCTTTCAAACGTTTGAATGTTTAGACCGATGTCAGACTTTGCCACGCGACAAGAATAACGATACATTTTTGGCAGAAATTTTCCACAACAATCCACATGGCAGACAGACGTCCTGGTCAGACAACTTTTTTTTTTCTTTATTTTTTCTTTACTTCGTTCATTTGTTCAATACAATGAAGTTTGTTTCAACTTTTAATTTTGTTCTTATTCACATCTTCAAAACAATTATTTCTTTAAAGGAATTCTACAAATGATAAATAATTCCATTCAGTTGATTTCGCCCCACTATGCGACTCGTGAACGACGACGTGACGGCACGACGCGTGCGCAGTAAGACTCCTTTCACTAAATAATTCACACAATTGTAGTCCTATTATCCAACAAAATCTTCATCATCCACTTTCACCGTCACTCCACATCATGGATGTGTATCCACAGAGAGGTGAGGAGCCTACGCCTGGAGGCGCTGAGCAGCTGCGGCATTACAGGGCAACGGAGAGGTGAGCAGGATTCGAACACACAACTAAGTGAATGCGAAACCGGTTGCTTTCTGAATACCCCACCAGCGCACATCCACTAAAAGGGCTGTATGAGGTGGGATGGGTGACTGCATGGGGGCTTGCTCAGGGAAGCCGTGGGGACTGGCGGCGACGTGTGAGGAAAGCAAAGCGCCCCCTGGCGTATGTTCCCAATCAATGATCATGATGATGAAGAACATTAAATTAAAGCAAACTTCTTAAATTTACCCTCTTATGGTGATATTCTAGCAGCATCAATCACAAATATATATATATATATATATATATATATATATATATAGTATATATATACACACACACACACATACATATACCAAAGCCTTTTTCCCCTTTACAAGGGAGGTAACCAAAAGACAAAGGCATAAATACCACTCCCACCCATTCCATCCCCTACATACTCCACTCCCCTCCGCCCTCTTCCCCACCTCTTATCTTGGCACCTCCTGGATGATGGGTTATCCCTGCATTTTGTCCACTACCCTGTGTCAAAAGCAGTGTCGTAAGACACAGTACATCCACAGCAAGGCGCTTCATTAAATCGGTGACCCCCTTCTCCGTCCCCTTATGCATAAATGGAGAAGACGGGGCGAAATCCCTTCGGGCTGCATTTATCTATTTTTCACACACACTCCCTCACCCCACCATCCCCCACCTACTCCCTTCCATGCATCACAGCATCATCCATACACAACCATTCTCCATTTACCCCTATCTTCTGTCCTCTCCTGTCCTTCCTCAACAGACATTCCTCTCTTTCCCAATGCCCCTTTTACCCCATCCATCCATCTCATCCTTGGTTGCCCCCTCATGTTCACTCCTTCCACCTCTGCATTCCACACCTCTTTTACTAGTCTTTCTTCACTCATTCTTT
>NC_134781.1:75614458-75624458 GCF_046742065.1 Oratosquilla oratoria | reverse complement strand
ACCCCCATCATACTTCTCAGACATTTCATCTCAAACACATTCAAACTCCTTCTCTCTTCCTCTCTCATGTTCCATGTTTCTGCCCCGTACAAAGCTGTTGACACAATCACTCCTTCATATAACCTCCTCTTAGCACCGATTCCCAGATGTCTATTTCTCATTACACTTTTCAGTCCACCAAGGCATTTACTCGCTTCTCTCAATCTACATTCTACCTCCACCTTCACTCCTCCCTTTCCTGCCACATTCGCACCCAAATATCTAAAACTATCCACTTCCTCCAGTCTTTCACCCTTAATGCTCACTTCCAGTCTGCTGTCACTCTCTCCCCTTGTACATCTCATAACCTTACTTTTGCCCACATTTATCTTCAGCTTCCTTCTTTCACACACCTTCTCAAACTCTGTCACTAACTTCCTCAATCCCTCCTCTGATCCTGCTACAAGCGCAGTGTCGTCAGGAAACAACAACTGGTTTATCTCCCACTTTTCTCCATTTTCTTTAATCATCTCCAACCCCTGACCCACTACCCTTGCATTCACATCTTGCACCACCCCATCCATGTATAGATTGAACAGCCAGGGCGCCATAACATATCCCTGACGAAGTCCCACCTTTACCTCAAACCATTCACTCTCTCCATTTCTAATCCTAACACAAGCTCTACTACTCTCGTAAAAACTCTTGACTGCTCTTAAAAGCTTTCCTCCTATCCCATATATCTGCAGTACCTCCCACAGTGCCTTCCTGTCTACCCTGTCATAAGCCTTTTCCAGATCCATAAAAGCCCAAAAAACATCCTTACCTTTTCCTATAGCTTTCTCACATATCTGTCTTACCACAAAAATCTGATCTACACAACCCCTACCTGTCCTAAACCCATACTATTCCTCACCAATTACTCCCTCTGTTCCTCTCCTAATCCTCTCAATCAAGACCCTCCCATAAGCCTTCCCAACTACACTCAACAAGCTGATCCCTCTGAAACTACTACACTCACACTTGTCCCCTTTTCCCTTGTAAAGCGGAACTATACAGGCACTCCTCCAGTCCTCTGGCACTCTACCCTCTCTTAAACAAACATTAAATAACCTCACCAGCCAGTCCACCATAACTGTACCTCCTTTCTTCAGACATTCTGCATGGCATCCATCCAGACCAGGTGCCTTACCTGCTCTCATCATCTTAACAGCTGCTTTCACTTCATCCTTCCCTATTTCTCCTCCATTTTCCTCACTCATCACTCTCATTTTCTTAGCGCTTCCCACTGCAACTACCTTTCCCTCCCTATCCTCCTTCACATTTAGCAACTCCCTAAAATACTCTGCCCACCTTCCTCTCACTGCCTTCTCTTCCATTATCATTTCTTCATCTGCAATTTTACCTTTTCTTCTCTACTTGATTCGCCTCCTCTTTCTCTTTTAATTTCCTTCCAAAACATCTTTATATGGCTTTCAAAATATTCTGTCATACTCTTACCCCATTTCACATCTGCTCTCATCTTTGCTTCCTTTATCTTATGCTTAACTTCTTTTCTCTTTCAACACTGAATGGGTCCCAGTGACTAGAGATGCATTTTTATCAACCACAATGCACTTTAAACTGCATTGTGGTTTATATATATATATATATATATATATATATATATATATATACATATATATATATATATACATATATATTAGGAGTACTCATCACGACGGGTCCTCGCTCCTTCGTCTCACCTCTTCTCGGCGTCTCACGACCTTGCTGACCCCCAAGTGGCCCCATGGGACATGGTCGCGTCTGCCCAGCAGTGGCGCGACCCAGAGCTTCCTTGAGGCTTGCAGTTGGAACAAAGCCTCCTTCGTGCTATGCCAGCATCGGCCCGCCATGGCTGGCCTGCACCTCTGCCGACCACGTGACTGAACAACTGGAACATTGAGAAACGCATACTGTCTTCGTGAGTCATCGGCGTCAGAACGCGTTGCCTTGGACTTCCTAAGCAGTACAACTGACCTCAAGGCAATTTAGGAGCACGGGTCATGACCTGCCTGTGTATATAAGGAGTGGAACGGACACCGACTCAGCAGAGGTTAGACGTCGCTCTTCGCTCCAGCTCTCTCAACAGCGGCCATCAATCTTCGCCGGCCGGTCGCGGCGGAGACTTTTCTCCTTTGCTGCTGCCGGTCTGGCACAAGGCTGACCTCTTCGTTGACGTTGGCATGCGGGTTTTACAACTAAGACAAATACACACATTTTCCAAGTCACGTAATTCTCTGCTTTCAAAGTTGTGCTTGTAAGAGATACACAGTCTCTCGCTGGCTTAGCAGAGGTCGGTCGTCGTCCTTAACCGAACTCTCAGTCAACGCCCTTAACTCTTCGCCGGCCGGTCATGGGGGAGGATAACCCGGACCTCTCCTGTCGACCGGCCCGCACACGCCTGGCCTCTTCGCTGACGCTGGCGAGTGGGTTTACACTTCTGACAATTACACATAATTCCCAAGTCACGTAATTCTCTGCTTTCAGAGTTGTGCTTGGAAGGAGAAAGATAAAACAACACTCGCCCGCCTGCCCCTCCTCGCACTACCATCGGATCCACTCTCTTGACTACGCTTCGTATATCGCCCACTTAACGCTCAAGCCTAACCTAGGGTCAATCAGGAACGCTCAAGCCTCACCTGGGGTTAATCAGGAATACGCTACCTAGCTGGGGTTAATCAGCAACGCCACACGCGGAAAGTGAACCCTACTCACTTCTCGTAAGATACATACACACACCTCTCACGAACATAACCACGCCCCACGCACAAACATCTACACGTACTTTTTCTTCGACTAAAATTCGCTTCCTTTCTAACTTTCTCTTATACTACATCTTCTCATTTCAGTTTACCTCCCACTAAAGATTTTTCCGTTTTTCAACCTTTCTCTACTACTACGCCTCCTACCATTTTCTCAACTTTTGGTGATTTTAATCGCAGGCGTCGGCGCCGCCGTCCAAGTTCCCTGCCCGTTTCTCCCGAGCCACCACCATCAACCGCCCCTTAATCGCCCACGAAAAAGCGCTTATTGGCAATAGCCGTCTTTTATACACTACTATCTTTTCATTTTCTTACAGACATTCTTCCCCTCCCACACAAACCGATCCCGCGCGAGCGGGTGGTCTGTCCTAGCTAGTCCACAGTCCACAGAGAGCGTTCGGAGAAGCATACGCGAGCTAGCTCGCTGCTCCTTGCTTTCTCGCCTCCCCACCCCCTTTTGATCCCCGCAAGCAGATCGTCGGAGACACGACTTGAAACACAGTCGTCACCTCCCGTCTCGTTCCTCACCCCCCGGCGCCAAACATTTCATTGTTAACCCAACTTTTCATGGTTAAATAAACCCAACTCTATCTCCACCAGAGTTTGCATTCAACCACCCTAACTGGCTGCCCAAACGTGGGCAGACTACCAGCCTAACATTTGACGGCCCAACGTGGACATAGACCACCGGCCTAACAATATATATATATATATATATATATATATATATATATATATATATATATATACATATTAGGGTGTGTCTCAAAAATCAATTCCGGATATTTTTTCTCTCACCCCCTGGTTTCGTGCAGTTTGTGGAGTAAAGTTCACATGCTAATTTTCCCCGAATTCGGAGCAAGGGAAGGGCTCGCCCAGGGCATGTATCTTTTAGTGTGATGAGCACCTCTTCGCTTCTGAAGGCCCTGAAGTACGAAGGCCTTGAAGTACGAAGCGTCGACGTCCACATCTGCAGCTCTTGATCTCTCCTCAAAGTCCTCATCTTCCTATGCGTCCTCTATTGGTAGTGATGATACCTCGGAAGATGAGTCGTACCTGGGCGCTGTTGGTGGGGCTGCCAAGCTGAGTGAGGAATCTCCTCGACCTGGTCCATCCGGTCTTAAAACAGCATTGCCAGCGAAACGACCGAAGAATCTGCTGTCTCCCTGTCTCGCCACTGCCTTGGATCGGACGAACATATCCTCTCGGAACGAAGCGTACATCATGGCTGAAACGGTTCGGAGTATGGGTGAAAACATACAGGAGTACAACATCAACCCAAGCTCCATTCACCGGCAACGGGCTCGCCAACGATCCAGCACTGCAAGCAGTTTAAAGGCGTCCTTTACGACTGATTCGTCACTCACCGTGCACTGGGACGGCAAGTTGATGGACAGCTTGGATGGCCAGAAGATGATCGAGCGTCTCCCGATCCTCGTCACGGGAAAAGGGGTGGTTCAGCTTCTTGGAGCCCCTCAAAAGCCCCATGGAACAGGTCCAGCCCAATCAGATGCGGTTGAGACCTGCTTGAAGGACTGGGGCCTGGAAACCAAGGTCCAGGGGCTCTGCTTTGACACCACCGCCTCCAACACTGGCATCAGAGGTGGTGCGTGCAAACTCCTGGAGGTGAGACTGGGCCGACACCTTCTCCAGTTCGCCTGCCGCCACCACATCCACAAAGTTGTCCTGGGAGGGGTCTGCAATTCTCTTCTTGGTCCGTCGTCTGGTCCCGACAGCCTTCTGTTCAAAAGCTTCAGAGCAACATGGCCATACATCGTCCAAGACGACTTCAAACCAGCTTCATCTGATCCGGATGTTGAAGCGGTCGTTGCCCCGGTACGTGAGAACCTCATCGCTTTCTACGTCCATCACTCTACCAGCACTCAACCCCGCGATGACTATAAGGAACTCATCGAACTGGCCCTGATCTTCCTCGGACACGACATTGCACAGAAACGTGATGTGCTGTTCCTCCAACCCGGAGCCATGAACCGTGCACGCTGGATGGCCACCCTGCTGTACGCTATCAAAATCTGGCTCTTCAGGGACCAAGTTCCTCTGAGACCGAAAGACCAGCGAGCGGTCAGAGACATTGCCGTCTTTGGCGTCGTCCTCTACATCAAGCGCTGGATCGTCGCTCCCAATGCCTCCGCCGCTCCGAGGAATGATCTGGAGATGATGAAGGACCTCCTGGCTTTCAAGAACAAGACGCTTGTGGGTCCAGCCATCAAGAAATTGAATGGACATCTCTGGTACCTCGGTGACGAACTTGTGCCCCTCGCTTTCTTCGATCAAGAAGTCTCGGCGGACACCAAACGAGCCATGGTCCGTCGTCTTGAACATCAACCTGGTCCTCGTCAAGTCCGCCCTCAACTACCACCTGAGGCCTTCGACGGCGGTTTGGAGCAGTTCGTGACCTGGAGGACGCTACAGTTCTTCGACCGGCTCCAGATCGGGAAAGAATTCCTGACCGTCGACCCCATTGAATGGCCGAACTGTGAGGATTACAAAGCCGGGTTGGAGGTCGTCGAGGAGCAGGCTGTGGTCAATGACTTTGCCGAGCGCGCAGTTGCGCTGGTCCAGCCATTCAACCAGAAGCTGACAAAGAAGGAAAACGGACTCCAGGACCTGCTCCGAGTGGTTCAAGACCACCGGCTGAAATACCCGGACCCAAAGAAGAAGACTCTCTTGAAGGAGTAAATGAAGAGTGGCTGGGCGAGTAGTTATTTTTGGCGTAGAGGTTTCGTTTTTTTCTTTCTGTTCCTTTACAATTCCAAATAAAACGATTTCAGAGGGTGAGAGAAAAAATTCAGCGACTTTGATTTTTCCTCCCTATACTTGAGACACACCCTAATATATATATATATATATATATATATATATATAATATATATATATATATATATATATATAATTATATATAAATACACACACACACACACTTAAGTACATACTGTAAATATAATTATACACACACAGTGTTCACCTACTGTATCTTCCCTAGAACTGGCTTCTGTGTTTCCTACTAGACACCCAACTAGAAATAGTCTAGGCAAACTGACCAGATGATTCGACATGAAGACGATAATATTGACAGATGTGGCGAGCCGCGGCCAACTCTATGCTGCTCTCTGCTCGCGTCCGTCTGACACTTTGGCCACGCCCCCTTTTTATTACCGCAACGATAATATCGATCTCCATTTGTTGCGGATCTTTATTTACATACAGACCTTGGAAGAATGATGAAGAATACAAAGGATGAAGACGAAACAGACGAGGAAAAACATGATGAAGAAGAATGAAAAACACAAAGGATGAAGACGAAAAAGCGGAAGAACATGAAGAAGAAGAAGAAGGATGAAGAGGAGAAAGAAGAAGAGGAGGAATGAAGACGAAGAAGACAACGAATGAAGAAGAAAAAAGATGAAGAAGAATAACAATAAGAATGAAGAATGGAAAAAATAAGAGGAAGAGGATGAAGAAGTGAGAGAAGACGAAGAATGAAAAAAAAAGAGGAAGAAGTGGAAGATGAAGATGAATAAGACGAAGATGGCGAAGAACAAAAAACGAGAAAAAATGAATATATATATATATATATATATATAGATCGTGGTTCAACGCCTTCGCTACAGTGACAACCCACTTGACTGAATAAAATTGTCTGGCGCTCGCCAGAATCAAATCTCTAACGTGCGTCACTCTCCATGGGTCCAATCGAGACTCGAACTACTTTTGCTGTGCTTCTACTCCAGTCGTTTATTGTATCTGCCGCCAGACGATTTTATTCAGCTAAGGGAACTCACCCCCACCCCCCAACCTTCTACTCCCTCCGTAGCGAAAGGAGCCCAGTCCCGGGCGGCGGGGGCAGGGTGAAAGGGTGGGCAGAGAGTGTGGGTCAGTGTGTTGGAGCGAAAGGCCAGACGAGTTGTGTGTGTGTGTGACCCGGTCACGTAAGTCAGGAGAGCCTGGCTGGTGACGCAAAAGAGGTTGGTCACGTAAGCGAAAGCAAAGCAACGACTCCCTCCCCCGCAAAAAAAAAAAAAAAAAAAAAAAAAAAAAAATCCGATAGCGGGAATGAAGTACTAGGTAAAGGTAAGGTAAAGGTAATGGTGCATGGGGGAGACGAGCGTTATCAAATTTCTTTCTACACATGACAACAATGATCAAAATACAATGCCTCGACCCGCTCATACAATGTGGGGCTCCAGACTGGAGAGATATCCTTTGTGGTCTAAATGTTTTTAAAAACGTATATATATACATCTACTTCCAGTTCGTTCTTCAGAATTATGCATTTCATAATGCATATTATGTTGCAAATAAATTAACAAAAATAAATATTAATAAACACAAACAAGTTTGACATGAATACTTATATCTATTTTTGCTCTACATATATGTGCATGTATGTGTATGTATACATATACACACACACACACGTACCCGTCTATCAAGGAAAAACCGGTCATTTAGTGCCGGTACAAATAAAAGCAAAGCCGGTCAGGTATAAAAACATGGCGGCCACATACAAGAAAGGAGCAGGAAGCCGTTTAAGGACGTGCATATGTAAATGAGAGGCTTATGGATGTGTCGGGAGGTCATGTCGTACAAGACGGTCATATATACCTAAGAGGCCGGTCATACAAGTCGGAGAGCCTGGTCATATAAGTCAGAGACCGGTCAGGTAAGTCAGAGAGGCCGGTCATATGCCGCTAAGTCAGAGACCCCGGTCATATGAGTCAGAGACCGGTCAGGTAAGTCAGAGGCCGGTCATATAAGTCAGAGAGGCCAGTCATATAGCGGTAAGTCAGAGACAGGTCAGGTAAGTCGCAGAGGCCGGTCATATAAGTCAGAGCCAGTGATACAAGTCAGAGAGGCCGGTCACATAAGTCAGAGAGACCGGCCATATAAGTCAGAGAGACCGGCCATATAAGTCAGAGGCCGGTCATATAAGTCAAAGAGCCCGGCCATGTAAGTTAGAGGCCGGTCATACAAGTCAAATAGAGAGGCCGGTCAGGTAAGTCAGAGAATCCGGTCATATAGGCCAGAGAGGCCGGTCATATAAGCCAGAGACCGGTCATATATGCGAGACCGGGCAAATAAGTGAGACTTGTTTCGAGATACACGTTAAGCATGTGAATGAGTGGTCACATATGTGAAAAGCCGGTCATGTAAGGCAGAATGCATTCACCTCATTCAGACACCGCCCATTTGGGAGGTTCTTCCACACTGAATATTCAAAGAATTTTTTTCATTAATAATAATAATAGTAGTAGTAGTAGTAGTAGTAATAGTAGTAGTAGTAGTAGTAGTAATAATAGCAATAACAAAAAAAAATAATAATAATATGTTAAGTTATATAAAACATCCGACAGAAATCTAGAATATTATTTGGTACTCAAACTACAAAAGAGGCCATAATTGTCCACACAAACAACAATGAAAATATAATTATTCCCACAACATGCGGACAAAATCCACTGACAATGCCGTGAGAGTTCACCAAGTGAGAGTGCCGGGGTGGGGAGGGGGGAGGGGGGGTAGGAGCGTGGGAGACCGCATGTGGGCCAAGGCCGAGGAGTCGTGGAGTCGCGCTGCTTTGTAGGCCGCGGAGTCAAACCCCCCCCCCCCTACATCCCAACGTACCCGGTGGCATTTTTCCCTTACATCGTGTCTGTCGCCAGGCAATTTTATTCGTCTTCGTGGTAGCGAGGGGGTGATAAGCTCTCTCTCAGGGGACACACACACACACACACACACGCACGTACACACACACACACACACACGTATATATATATATTATATATATGTATATGTACATATATATTATATATATGTGTACTTCTTTCACTATGGCAAATAAGGAATACACAGGTCATGTGGAGGAGGAGCAGCAGAAGGAAGAGAAGGAGGAAGAGGAGGCGGAGGAAGAGAGGAAAATCCAACCTGAATAAAGTTTAAGTCTGAGACTTCCTCTCTTTCTCTTTCTCTCTCTCTCTCTGTCGGGAAAACCCCCATAAAGCACGTCAACCTAATGAAGGGGTTTAGACAAGCCCTCATCCCAAACCCGTTCATCAACTAACCTCCTTCCTTGACTTGCAAATCAACAACACCCTAACTCAACCCACTAAGGCTCTCATCAACCACTTACCCAGTGACAGGAGTCACTAAAACTCCAACTGATAAACACTAGATTAAGTGTTTTTGTCCTGTCAATAAATCACACACACTGACAACGTGAAATTAAGTGCGTTTAACAGGGGTGGGCAACCTTTGTAAGTGTGGGTGCCAAAGTCAGCAAGTATTTGATACAAAAAATTTCTTGCGTGCCAACAGAGTAAAATCATTATAGACCTAAAAAAGGAGTATGGGACCTCTCGCTCTCTTCACCTCCTATAAGGGCCACTTTCCGCCATCTAACGCAGCATGCAGCTACCATACAAAAGAAGTTGGAGATTTATTAAAATTGTTTTTAATGTGAGTTCTGGTTTACGCGTACCAGGTATCGCACGCGTGCCAAACGTTGCCCACACTTGCACTACAACTAAAGGAACTTTGCCATTGGAGTTGTGACGACGTGATGGGTAGAGTAATTGGCTCGAGGTGACCACCCACCCCCGCCTAGAATCGCTCCCTCAGAAGCCGCAACCTTTGCCCTAGGTGCTCAGAGAGGGAAAATGAAGAAAGAGAATATTTACTGTCAAATATATACTTTAATGAACCTGCACCCTATTCCATTATACTGTAATTCTACTGTTCATATGGATGTCTTCTTATCCTCACATCCACCAACACACAATTATATATATATATATATATATATATATATATATATATATATATATATATATATATATATATATACCTAAATCCCAACAGATCCGAAATGTAAATTGAAGAAAAAAATAGATAAAAATAAATAAATAATAATAATAATAGTAGTAATGATAATTAAAAATAATTTCATGAGGCCATGTTTGCTTTCCTCTCTATCTCGCTCTCATTCCGCTATACCACATACCCCCCCAACCCCCCAAGGATACATAACACGCCTCATGACAAGACACTATCATCCCAGCGTGACGCATTGACGTGACGTCACGAGTGATAGTGTGGTGATGGAGCGTGACGTGGCGTGACGGCACACTTCACTGAGTAACGATGACGTGTCATTCAGGATCAGTGACGCAACAATGACTGACCGTAATCGTCTGTGA
>NC_134781.1:75596958-75606958 GCF_046742065.1 Oratosquilla oratoria | reverse complement strand
CCATGTCATACCTATCCATTAAGTTTTCTCATCTTCTCTCAAGACAAGGAATTGTTTCAGCGCTCAATACATGGTTACTAAGTCTTTTGCATTCATTAACCACTCCGTTGGTAAACCAACTCTTGCCTATTTCCTTTCATTTTTTTCCACTTTTCTCTCACTCCCGTCACCACAGAATCATGTACTCAACCCAGATACCTATTTCTGTCCATTCTCATGGTATGTCCACACCACCCCAGTTTAGCCTCTTCTACTCTTTCACCCAATCCAGTGTGCTGGTGGCGTCATCGGAACCGTGCTGGTCTCGCATTCGCTTAGTTGTGGGTTCGAATCCCGTACTCCTTTCCGATTCCCAGCAGTAACTATTGGTTACCTGCCCCAACAGTCCCTAAAGCGCATAATAGGACAAGGGTGACGGGTTCGGCCGTAGCAATTCAGCGCCTCCTGGCGTACGCTCCTCATAATTACCACCATTCATCACACAAGTTTCACTCATAAATAATCGTCGTAAAAAATATTACTCCATGCATTCCATTCATCGCCTCCTGATAAACTTTCCTTTCTTCACACCGCTCTAATGGGGTTAACACACTGGTCCATTTTATCCTCCCACATGCTACCTCCAACTTCCATTTGAATACCTAGAATAGGACTTCGCTTACACAAATCTAGACTTCTCTGAGAACGTTTCAAACATATGTCTAACATTCGTATAGGTTTACTATCTCTTAGTTCATCATTCAGCTTTACTATATATCACGGGAAAATAATTTGATACTTGGAGATTTGAAAAATTAAATATTGTAACTGAAGTTGTTTTTACTCAAATGAACTCTCAACTGTCGGCGGTGGTGGAGCCCGTGGAAGAAGCCCAGTGTGGTAACCCCTTAAGGGTACTTGTCTCCTCCTCTCACTCTGTGACCTCTGTACATCAGTTTCCAGACATTTATCACTCCCCAACCTGATCCATTGTCTCTTTTGGCAACTATATGTCAGCCTCGTGTCCTTTACTCTTGGAATATCAATATGACCTTATTCTTTGATATAACGATTTTCAGTTTGCTCCTGAAGGGAGCCTGATGTCCTTTCCTCTTGGAATATCAATACGACCGTACTCATTAATATGTAATTTTTGAGTATGCTTCTGAGGGAAAAAAAAAAAAAAAAAATATATATATATATATATATATACATATATATATATATATATACAGTATATATATATATAATCAAAATATTGATCAATCTCAGGGTTGAGGCCACGTCAGCATCTTATATATAAACATTTCGCTTTACAGAAATTATATACAATATTATGAGGTGGCTCATAATCCATATTATTAATATGGATTATGAGCCACTAAGAACAGTGACTTTGAAAATTATGGAGCATTTAGTAGCTGCAAGAATTGAAAATATTGATGAAAAACGAAAGTGACACTTCTATCAAGAAAATCGTAACCAATTTCAAAACTACTTGACAAAATATATAAATAAATAGATAAATAAATAGATAAATAAAGTAATATTATTATATAAAATTGAAGTCAAACCGACAAAATGTAAATTTATGGTACACTTCCTGGGATAATATTTTCTTTTAAAACAATTTAATCAAATCTGAAGAGTGATTAACATCGTCATTTTATGCGTTACCAGCAAAATTTAACTTTAATATTTTGTTAATTCAAAATATATATCAGGGGTCAAGATTATAAATATAATCAAAGGTCTGTTTTTAGTGAATGCGTTGCATTAGGTGAGGACCCTACGCCATGAGACGCTGAGTAGCTGCGGCTGAAGCCGTCACCTTTGCCCTGTTATGCGCTTTAGGGACTGTAGGGGCAGGTAACCACAGTTACTGATGGAAATCGGAGTGAAGTGCGGGATTTGAACCCGAAACTAGGCGAATGCGAGGCCAGCACGCTTCCGATTACGCCACCATCAGAAGCACTTTCTAATATTCGTTCCGGGTATTGGATTTTTTTTTATGCCCTGTTCACATTAGCGGTTTGAACCGCGCGGAAACCGCGGCGGTACTACATAATAATAATAATAAAACTGCGCGGTTGCATGTGAATGCCTCCACTGACTTATGTTATGATTGAACCGCCGCGGTTCAAACCTTTAGTGTGAACAAGACCTTAGAAATATACAACAGAGAACTTCTGTATAACGTTCTATTACGCGTTGAGAGGCTTCAAATACAGTGACTCATAGGGAACCAATTCCCCGAAGAAGTAATTACTTTTTTTTTACTAAATAATTGAGAACAAAATGAGACCCCAACAAGGTCGCCATTACAAAAAAAAAAAATCCAAATTTGATTCGATTTTTTTTCCGACGCAGGCGGAAGGGTTCTTGAAAATTTCCATTTCAAGACGAAAGTTCCACAACACCACAGAAATTTAAAGGTCTTATCACACTGGGCTATTCATCCTCCGACATTCTACCTCCAACCTCCACTTCAATAACTAGAATAGGACTTCGCTTACAGAAATCTAGACTACTCGAAGTACACGTCAAAAGTATGTCTAACATGTTTACAGTCTCTTGGTTCATCCTTCAGCTTTGCTATATATTGTGGGAAAACATTTGAAATTTATATTTGAATAATAGATTCATGTAGCCGAAGTCGTTCCTACTCAAACGAGCTCTCAACGGTCGACACTGGTGAAGCCCGTGGAAGCCCAGTGTGATAACCCCTCCTCCCGCCTCCCTCCCTCCCTCCCTCTTCCATTTCCAAATCTCCAATAGATCTCCCTCTCCATCAACAAAGGGTAAAGATAATATCGACTTAGGGAGCGAAGGATGGAAGGAGGGAGGGAGGTAGGAAGGAGGGAAAAGGGGAAGGAGGTATCAGAAGAGGATGGAGGCGAGGGAGGGAAGATGGGAGGAAACAAAGAAGGGAGGAGGAATGGAAGGAAAGAAGGAAAAGAGAGAAGGAAAGAGGGAAAAGAGAGATGGAAAGAAGAAAAGGAAGGGACAGGAGAGAAGGTAAGAAGGATGGTAGGGAAGGAGGGAAGAAAGGAAGGGAAAAGGGAAGAAGGACAGCGGAGAAGGAAAGAAGGATAGAATGAAGGAAGGAAAGAGGGAAGGAAAGAAGGAAGGAATGGAAAAGGGAGGAAGGACAGCGGAGAAGGAAGGAAGGGAATAGGAAAGGAGGACTGGAGGGAAAGGTGGGGAAAGAGCAAAGAAATGTGGAATACATAAGAATCCTTTTCCCGGGGGAACCTGAGCCCTGAGGAACAGTTCCGAAATGAGCCAATCAGCTTCAAGCGTCCCCGCCCCTCCCCCCTATCCCACGAGGAACTTCTGCAATGCCAGCGACACCAGAGACCCCTGACAAATGGGCTCCAAACATAAAACACGAGTGGCAAGGGGAGAGCACAAATGGGAGGGGAAGGGGAAGGGGAAGGGGAAGGGGACTGGGGATGGAGAATGAAGGAGGTGGACCAAGGGGACGTGTGTCAGGACGACGGGGAGGGCGAGGTGAAGGATGAGGATAAGGGCGAGGGTGAGGCCAAGGAGGACAAGGATGAAGACAAGTAGGTGGACGAGGGTGAGGACAAGGGGAGGACAAATATTTCAAGTGTTGATTTAGTTAGTCAAAGAGGAAATGAAGATGTTAAAATGTAGGTTAAGAAACGGAGAAAACAGGGAAACTTGGGTGAATAAATTATGCGATTATGAACCGCAGTGGAGAAGAACGGAATGCAAAAGAATCACTTCGGAGTCAGCTAAGGTCACGTCGGGTCAGGTCAAGTCATCAGTCTACAATAACGGCGCAGACAGGAAAAGTTGGTGGGAGGACAAGCAGGGACAGAGGTGAAAGTAGGAGGGCACAGTGAAAGGGTTGGGGGCCAGAAAGGCGCGGGCACAGGTGAAGAAACGGGTGAGATGATGTCATGTAGGTCACAAAAAAAGAAGAAGAAAAAAAAAAGTAATAATTTCCATCTACAGGAGAATCATGTCCCTTTTCCCAATGTACACACACACACACACACACACACACACACACACACACATATATATATATATATATATATATATATATATATACATATATACACTGTATATCATGGAACAAATCATTCGTCACAGTGAGGTCTTAAATAATTATACATATATACATACATAGATACACACAACGACGGCCTGAAAACGGTCCCATACGACCGAGACCCCGCCTCTTCAGTCGGAGTCGGTTCATTACGACCGAATCACACAACGAATCACGTCACCGCCTCATCACGTTCCATCAACTTCTCTTCCACGAAACCAAATAGACGTTTCATAACGGAGATGTGACGGTGACATGATGCTCTCTCTCTCTCTCTCTCTCTCTCTAAAAAAAAAAAAAAAAAAAAAAATATATATATATATATATATATATATATTATATATATATATCGGAAAATTTCGAAACACTGGACTCAGAGTAACAGAATTTATTACCGACGTTTCGAACCCTGTCCAGGGTTCGTCCTCAGGGTTATACATAGTAAGCAAAAGTATTCAATTATATATTATACCGATGTTCTCTGGGACAGGTCCCATCGGATTGAACGAATTTGAACGAACCTGTCCCAGAGAACATCGGTATAATATATAATTGAATCCTTTTGCTTACTATGTATAACCCTGAGGACGAACCCCGGACAGGGTTCGAAACGTCGGTAATAAATTCTGTTACTCTGAGTCCAGTGTTTCGAAATTTTCCGATAACATGGCTCCTGGACTCCAGCTCTTTACGAACATATATATATATATACATATATATATATATATATATATATATATATATATATATATAATCAAATCAAAACAAAATAAATATATGTATAAATTAAATAATAATAATAATAAAATAAATAAGGTAAGTACAGTTGAGGAAAGGACTTTCTCGATACTCCTGATCTTGGTACCTGGCAACAGACATTTTGAAAACCTACCGCACTTAATTCTTCGCAAAAAAGCAAAGAAAGTGTCTTGTTTGCCTCTGTGGACGCCAGAAAAAGAAGAGGAAGAAAAGGAAGAAAAAGAGGGGAAGACAAAGAAGAAAACAAGAAAGAAGAATAAAAAGTAGAAAACGAGAAATAAGACGAGAAAAAAGAAGAGGGGATGACAAAGAAGAAAACGAGAAAGAAGAAGAAGACGAGGAGGAAGAAGACCAGGAGGAGGAAGGAGAAGAAGAAGACGAGGAAGAAGGAGAGGAAGAAGAAGACGAGGAGGAGGAAGAAGAGGAAGAAGAAGACGAGGAGGAGGAAAAAGAGGAAGAGGAAGAAAAAGAGGGGAAGACAAATAAGTAAACGAGAAAGAAGAGGAAGAAAAAGGAGACGGGGAATAATAATAATAATAATAATAATAATAATAATAATAATAAACGAGAAAGAAGAGGAAGAAAAAGGAGACGGGGAATAATAATAATAATAATAATAATAATAATAAAAAAAGACCTCACAGTCACAGATACAACCACCACCAGGCTAGGTAGCACGTACGCGTGTCATCAGTGCACATATCAAAGGTCACGTGTCGCATCAGGGTCAAAAGGTCAAACGGCCGAGAAGAGGTCAAGAGGACTTCTGCCGAGAGGTCAGCGGAGGGCACCCCACCCCTACTCCCCCTCCCTCAACTTTCTTCTTCAACCCCTCACTCTACCTCTTCACTCAATCGTCTACGTAAAAGGAGACATTCTACCTGAATAAAAATCCCCGCCGAAAAAAAATCTATATATATATATATATATATATATATATATATATATATATATATATATATATATATATATATATATATATATATATTAGTAGTATATGCGGGCAGATCTCTTATACATACTTCATTGAAA
The DNA here is from genome assembly GCF_046742065.1 of Oratosquilla oratoria. Lineage (NCBI taxonomy): Eukaryota > Metazoa > Arthropoda > Malacostraca > Stomatopoda > Squillidae > Oratosquilla > Oratosquilla oratoria. The sequence continues at coordinate 75,601,104 of NC_134781.1, read as the reverse complement.
GTGATGGCTAATTGTGCATTCATGTTTGAATGTATTTTCCATATGTCTTACTATGGGTTTATGTTCCTTTGAAATGAGATTTATGACTTCACAGTGAAGTCATAAACCTCCTTTCAAAGGAACATAAACCCATAGTAAGACATGGAAAATACATTAAAAAAATAAATGCACAATTAGCCATCACTTTCAATGTGTATATATATATATATATATATATATATATATATATATATATATATATATATATATATATATATATGTATATATACACACACACATAAACAAGTAAAACTAAATAAAAAACGAAAAACAAAAAATAAAATACAAATAGATAAACGAAAATATACAGTATATATACAAAAATAAAAAAGTGTTTCTATGTGAAGCAGCGTTCCACAAGTTTATATCTGATAAAGTGGGCACTAACTGGCATAGTGCCACTGACAACTAAGGAACCCTGAAAATGACCATTTACAATTTCTCGAAAACAAGATCTAGTAAGTAACGCTCTCTATTACCCAGAGCCCCACTTAGGAAAATGTCCTTTTTCAACCATCCAAAGGTATTACCCTTATTACTGTTGCGTCCTTTGTGCAGACAGCCAACCATCGCCCACTCCCTCCTCTCTCCCGCTCCCTCCCTCCCTCACTGCCCAATCGCTCTTCTCTCTCCCTCCCTCCTTCCTCCTACCTCATTCCCTCTTCTATCCTACTTCCTCCTCCCACACCCAGTCCCTTCTCTTTCCCACTCCCTCCTCTCTCCCACTCACTCCGTCCTCCATAGTCCAGTCCCTCCTCTGCCACTCCCTCCCTCCCTCCTCCCATCCCAGTTCCTCCTCTCTCCCACTCCCCTCTTCCACAGTCCAGTGTCACTCTTCTGCCCCACACTCCCTCCCCAACCCCGTTCTTCCTCATTCCCACTCCCTCCTTCCTCCCATCCCAGTCCATCCTCTCTCCCACTCCCTCCTCTCTTCCACTCCCTTCCTCCCCAAACGCCGTCCCTACTCACTCCCACTCACTCACTCCTCACCTCCCCACCTCCCTCCCTCCACCTCTGCTGCCCCCACCCCCCCACCCCCAGGCAAGCGTCACCTCCGGGTGGCCCCCAGCAGGAGTCGGAAGACTTCTGCAAGACGCTCTTCTCCTGAAGGCGAAGTAGAGGACGAAGTGGAAGAGAGGCGGAAGAGGAGAATATGACTCAGTGGGAGACAGAGAGAGGAAGGAGGATAAAGTTAGGAGAGGTGGGGGGAAGTGGAAGAGGAGTGATGGGCGGTGCCACGGGATGCTGGAGGCAGGAGGAAGAAGAAGGAAGGAGGATGAGGAGGAGGAAGAAGACGGAAGGAGGAAGGGGGAGGAGGGCGAAGAACGAAGGAGGAAGGTGGAGGAAGAAGAAGGAAGGAGGAGGAAGAAGGGAGAGGAAGAAGGGAGAGGAAGAAGGGAGAGGAAGAAGGGAGGAGAAAGGAGAAGGAAGGAGGGAGGAGGAAGAAGGAGGAAAAAAGGAGGAAGAAGAAGGAAAATGGAGGAAGGAGGAAAAGAAAGGAGGAGGAGATATGAAGAGGGAGGAAGGAGGAAGGAAGGAGAAAGCAGGAGGAAGAGGAAGGAGGAAGAACGAGGAAGAGGAAGGATAAGGGCATGGGATGGAGAGATGGGGAGAAAGTTGATAGGGTAGAAAGCGATAAAAAACTATCAAATATTACATAAAAAGGGAAGAAGTGGACAGAGGGAAGGAAAATGAAGGGAAGGGAAAGTAGAAGGAAGGGGAAGGAAACGAAGGGAAGGTAAGAGAAGGAAGAAGATAACATAAGGGAAAGGAAGAGAAAAGAGGAAAAGATGGGAAATTAAGGGAATGGGTAGGAAGGAAAATAAAGGGAACTGAAGGTAACTGAACGGAAATGAAGGAAAATAAAGGCAAGGGAAGGGAAGGAGGGAGAGAGGGAGGAAAGAAAGAAGAGAAAGGAGAGACGGAGGGAAGAAGTGAGGAGGGAAGGAAGGGAGGAAAAAAGGAAGATATGAGATTGAGGAAGGAAGGAAGGAAGGAAGGAGGAGGAAGGAGGAGGAAGGAGGGAGGAAAGAAGGAAAGAAGGAAGGAAGGAAGGAAGGAGGAAGGCGAGAGAGACGAAGGAAACACATGGAGGGGTGGAAGCGGCTGGGTAGAAGTGCGTGTGGTCATGTGTGTGTGTGTGTGTGTGTGTGTGTGTGTGTGTGTGTGTGTGTGTGTGTGTGTGTGTATGAGGCCCGCCATGCAGGAACAGAACCATGACCAGGAGCAGATGCCCCCATAAAAGGGTGGAAGGGAGCAAACAAACACCTTGGGGGGGGGGGGGCAAGGGGCAAGGAGACTCAGGCAGAAAGAAAAATGCACAGAAATCCACAAAGCCTAACGACAACAACAACACGACAAAAATAAGAGGGATGCATAAAATGAATTTAGAAAATAACAAACAAATAAATAAATAAAAACAAATAAACAAATAAATACATAAAGAAATATACAAATACCTCAAGCGCTAAGCAACGACACGTAAACAAACAATAACGACATTGTAACGAGCCAAACGAAATAAAAATAAAATTGACGAAATCTCCAGAAAAAAAAAGCCAATAAAAGTCCCAAACAAGTCTCGACCAACACAGAAAACTGGAAAAAAATATATTCCAAAACCAGAAGAAGAAAACAGAGCGAGATCAAACTAGTACAGCCAAAGTAAATACGGTGACAGGAGTAGTATCATCATCATCATCAAAAATCAATCTCATACGACAAGGCCAACACAAAGAGACGAAAAAGCAAAATCCGATTATACAAAATGGCCGGACAAAATGGCGACGGCGACCTTTCTCCACACTCGCCTCATCCTGTACAACTGGGCGCCGCTTAACTATGAATATAACAATAATAATTATAATAATAATAACAACAACAACAATGATAACAGTAACAACTACAATATATGTACAGTATATCGTGATATAGTCCTCAACGAAATAATCAGGTAATAAAATGGATTGTTCTGATTACCACAAAAACACAAAGGAGAGAGAGAGAGAGAGAGAGAGAGAGAGAGAGAGAGAGAGAGAGAGAAAGAGAGAGACAGAGAGAGAGAACCCTCCGGAGAGCATGAGGCACGAAAGATGGAGGAAACCCACGACCAGTCCGGAGCCCAAGACTTAACCCATTAAACTCCGATGACAAGATGTCTTGTCATTTGGTCAAATAAAACAAAAAATCATAAAACACCAAAATGTTTGATCCAACACCAGAAAAATATGACGTCAATCCTCGCTTCGCTCGCTGCGAGCGAAGCGAGGACTGACGTCATATTTTTCTGGTGTTGGATCAAACATTTTGGTGTTTTATGATTTTTTGTTTTATTTGACCAAATGACAAGACATCTTGTCATCCGAGTTTAATGGGTTAAACCCGGGTCACCCAAGCGAATATGACACAAAAAGATCGGGTTAAGATATCCTCACGTTGCCGCCAGGTGATTTTATTCACAGAAGAGGCCCTTTTTTGAGGGGGATTAACATGTACAAGTATATTCCATGAATTTCACGTATTCTGTGTACTCCCTTCCGTGTATGCTATATTGGTCGCTGCCGGAAGACTGTACATTTATGTAGTTTACTAAGAGGATCTTTTAATACACAGGCATACTTAATGTACCTTGTTCTGGTTAATGATTAATTCATTTGTGGAGGGAAAGGGGGTGGGTAAATGAATCTTTATTAATATCATCCATACACACACACACGTGTGTGTATATATATATATATATATATATATGATATATATATATATGTATATATATATATATATATATATATATATATCAGATAATCTCTTTGGCAGTAGCGCACGGGACTCGAACCCGATGCGCTTGGAAGTAAACTCCCAAGACGCACACACGCCTTAGACCGCTCGACCACTAAACAGCATAAAACCTTGGGAACTCATTGTCTAACTGACTCTCGAGATTGGGGAGGGCGCTTACTACACCCATTAACCACCCGTTTCACCACCAAGGCCGCTGCATCAAGTGGGAGTTGTAAGGGCCGGTTCGAATCCCTTCACGCATGTCGCCAACGTAACCATTCGAGAAATTCGCTATTGGACAGCGACATCAATCAGATAATCTCTTTGGCA
>NC_134781.1:75574458-75594458 GCF_046742065.1 Oratosquilla oratoria | reverse complement strand
AAGGGAAGGGAAGGGAGGGGAAACGTGGGAGGGATTGAGAGAGAGAGAGAGAGAGAGAGAGAGAGAGAGAGAGAGAGAGAGAGAGGAGAATGCGGACAAGCTCGGTAAGATTAGCGACCTTGACTGCCAAAAGGTCGGGTGAAAAGGTCACGGGTGGAAGGAGAGGCACAGGCGGAAGTGCGGGTACCCACTCAGATCCGCGGGGAGGGGGAGGGTGAGGGGGAGGGGGAGAGGGCGCTTTGGCTGGGGCGAGGGGCGCTTCCATGTGGGCGAGAGGGCGATAAGTTTGTCTTTAGTTACTTGAATTAATTCCTGACACCCTTCTGGAGATTTTTTCTCAATTATCATTATATATAAATTTTGCTTTTAGATATCATACACAGAGTATCATCCAAATAAATAAATAAGTAAATAAAACAAGTAATTAAAATAATAGTATAAAGACATAAACTACACAAATGACAAAAACAAATAAAAATTGTACACAACTTCAGTCTGACCATCTCAATCTCTCCCCTCCCCTTTACCCCCGCTACCTGCTCCACCCCGTCTCAGCCCCTCCTTCCCCCCTCCCCCCAGCCCCCCTTAGTCTTCCGTCTGGGTACGGTACTACGCCCGGAAGGGGGACTCGCTTCCGGGTTGACGCTGGGCAGCGCGCTCCGCCGGAATCGAAACGCCCAGGCACGGACTCTTACGTCATCCAACTACTGCTCTGGAATGATGATGATTCCCCCCAACACGTACTTCTCTCTCTCTCTCTTCATCTTTCCCTTCTCTCTCTCTCTCTCAATCTTTCCCTTCTCTCTCTCTCACTCCGTCACTCTCTCTCTCTCTCTCTCTCTCACTTCCTCTCCCCTTCTCTCTCTCCTCATCTCGTTCATTTATTCAGTTTTACATTTATAATCTAAATATAATTAATATGTTTATTTACTCTGTTCTTGTTCACTCGATTCTTGTTTACTAGTTCATTTGTATATTTTCCTTATCTACTGTGGGTTAGGGTTTTATATATATATATATATATATATGTATATATATATATATATATATATATATATATATATATATAGAGAGAGAGAGAGAAATAAAAAGAGGGAAAGAGAGAGAGGGAGAGAGACAGACAGAGAGAGAAGAAGAGGAGGAAGAGAGAGAAAGGGAGGAAATATTTTTTGTAAAAAAAAATAATAATAAAAAATAAAAAATAAAAAATAATATTAATAATAATAATAATAATAATAATAATAAAAATAAATAAAATGGCGACATACATGAACCGCTGGATGAGCATTGTGCGACCCTTCCGGACAAGAAATGACGAAGCTACAATAAAGGTTTGTCCTCACCTGTGGAAGGGAGAGAGAGAAAAATATATAACATTTCAGTTATCATTACCAAAGTGATGACGAATATTTTTATGGCATGTACACCCAAAGACACACACACGTACACACGAGCTCATACCCCAACTTTAAAAATAAAACATAAGAAATTTCTGGAGCATCATATATATATATATATATATATATATATATATATATATATATATATATATATATGTGTGTGTGTGTGTGTGTGTGTGTGTGTGTGTGTGTGTGTATGTGTGTGTGTGTGTGTGTGTGTACAACACTGAATGGGTCCCTGCGACTAGAGATACATTTTTATCAACTACAATGCACTTTAATTCTAAACCATCAACATCGGAAGAACCGAGGAGGCGTACCACGTTTCAGTTTCTGCATGTGCCTCCACGGTTCTTCCAATGATGATAGTTTAGAATTAAAGTGCATTGTGGTTGATAAAAAAGTACATATATATATATATATATATATATATATATATATATATATATACTCGTATACACACACACACATACAACCACCATACCAGACGCAGTACTTCTTGTCCTACACTGATTAACTTTCACCCTATTCAGTCATCAACGTTATATTTTTCTCAAGCGCACATGTTTTCAGTCTGCGAAACCCCAGAGAACAATTATTATTACCACAAGAGCATCCCAGCTGGTGGTCAGATCTGAGTCAACAAAAACAATGCACAGCAGGTTAGTGCATTGGTTGTGATATTTGAAATTACAGTGGCCAGAAACTTTTTAAATCAGTGTTAAATTAGTGTAGTAGCCAAATTATTGATACTCAAATTATACACAATACTGTGTAGTATGTGTTAGGTACAATGTTTTGAGAGTATTAGCATAGAATTTTATTCCAAAAATGTTTTGCTGAATGGTTAGTATATTGTTTCATTGATAGTTTTCACAAGACTCTGTCTGGGAAAGTTTGTATATTTGACTGTTGGAAAAACAAGATGTAGGTGCATATAGTGTGCATAGGATATTTTTGTTGTTGAAAGCGGAAAATTGAATTGTGCCAGTGATAGCTAGATTGGGAATCCCTTTCATAGGGGAAATATCTTACACACGCGCGCACAGACACACACACAAAAATGGAAAAAAAAAAATTACTAGTAACACTAATAAAGCCTTGACTAGAGTATGCTGTGACATTATGATCACCCAGTACCAAGAAGGATATCAAGAAAATTGAAAGAATCCAGAGAGCAACCACGAAAATGGCCCCAACACTTTCAAACCTGTTATATGAGGAGAGACTGTCTAAACTGAGATTACCGACTTTGGAACAAAGAAGAGAAAGAGGTGACCTGCTGAGCATGTACAGAATCATGAAAGGCATGGAAGTCCTTGACAGAGAGGACTTAGTAATTTGGGATAAGAGAAATACAAGTGGACATGAAAAGAAACTCAAAAAAGGACAGTTATAGAAGAAACCTGAAAAAACAGCTTTCCACACAGAGCTGTGGATATCTGGAATAAACTGGACGAAACAACAGTGTGTACAAACACCATATACTGTGAGATACAAGGACGGGACATCATGAGCATAGCTCCCCTTCCCTAAGATACGACTAGGTAAATACACACACATACCAATACAGTGACACACACACACAATACAATGCAAGAATTTAAGAGCAAATAAGATATGGCGAGATACAGAGACGGGATACCACGAGCGTAGCTCCCCTTCCCGTAAGATACAAGTATATATATATATATATATATATATATATATATATATATATATACATACATATATATACATGTGTACATATATATATATATACATATATATACATACATATATATATACATATATATACATACATATATATATATATATATATATATATATATATATATATATATATATATTAACAACCACAATGCACTTGTCATGAAGATGCCCGGTTCGAGTCCTGGGCAGTACCACATTTCAATTTCAGCATGTTGGCCTTTGATGGCTTAGAATTAAAGTGCATTGTGGTTGTTAAAATGTATTTTTAATCACTGGGACCCATTCAGTGTTGTACACACACACACACACACACACACATATATATAGTATATATATATATATATGTGTGTGTGTGTGTGTGTGTGTGTGTGTGTGTGTGTGTGTGTGTGTGTGTATGTTTATAAACACTCAAGACCGTAACAAATAACTCGAAAAATAAAAACTCTTCAGGCGAATCGAAAGGGAGCCGCGATCTCATTCCGGAACCCCCAAATTGGAGAACCCGACACACACACACACACGCACAGGAATGACAAAATCGTAGAGTAGGAGACAGGACACAACGATCGTTGCTCCTTTCATGTTCACTACAATTAGCTAAATATACCCTCCTCCCCCCCACACCACCCACCCACCCTCCCTCCCTCGCCTCCAATGCAAGCGATGACACGCCCTTCCCTTGACCCGACCTGACACCGATCGAGTAACATTTCCCGAAAGAGACCGAGGGACCGTCCGAACCGACGCGATCAAGCGTTCCTTTTCAATTACTGACCAAACCGATGGGGGGACGAAGGGGACTCCCCCCCACACACATACCGCCTACGTCGCCTCCGGCCAGAGTCCGTCTATTCAACCACAGCCGCACGGTGTCGAAACAGATCGACTCTGTCTATTTTATCCCACAGAGGAAACACACACGCAAGGTCTATGAATACAGTTTACTTTCAAAGTTCATAACCCACATCCCGTGTATGTATACATGTGTGTGTGTGTGCGTCCTAGGTCACAGGATATCTCCTTCAACACAACACAGAAGCATCCCCTCTCCTCCTCCTTTTCTCTTCTTCCTCCCCCTCCTCTGGCTGACCCATTGATTCTCGGCAAACCCAATACTTGAGCTATTTTCTTTATATAATTCTAGAATATTCTATCCAGCGCTGAGGTTATTTCTATAAAGCTATAAACTTAACTAACATTTTCGCCAAACTGACAACACATAACCTTATTCTGGCTGCCGCCAGGCGATTTTATTCACCAAAAGGGTAGGGGGACTCATTGCACAGCGAAGGGGTTTGAATTTTTTTTTTCTGAATAGGTATTTCATTCTCATCGGGTCCCAGCATGACCTCCGAAGAAAAACGCCTCAAAACTGTCACAGGCAATACCGCCAAAGGCCCACGAAGGGGGGGGGGGGATATCTGAGTGGGAGAAGGAGTGTGAGTAGTGAGGGAGAGGGGGGGCGGTACCAGATCGCTGAAGGCACCCAGGGAAAGGCGACGGGGGGGAACGGGGAGAAGGGGAGGGGGAAAGGGGGGAACGTAGAAAGGGGGAAACCCGGGAATGGGGGGGGCGAGAGGGGAGGGGTGAATCCCAGGAAAGATAGGAGAGGGGGAAGGGGGAAAAGGGGAGAGGGGGTGAGGGGATAAAGGGGAAAGGCGGTACCAGGGCCCAGCAGCAAACCAACCTCAACGGGCCATGACCCACTAGACCACAGACGGATCGCTTCGTGCGAGTCCGGGGGACCGCTGCGGACCGTGACCCACTCCCCGAGGGTGCTGACGTTTCGTCAGTCAGGCCTGGCGACTGGTCGGCTGTGGATGGCGGGCCCACGTCAGGACCACCTTAGTGGTACCTCGTTCATTCAGTTCCTTTTGTGTGTCAGACGCTTCGGAGGCTGGGTAACGCAAGCAAGATCATCATATTAAGACAACAGGGCAGGGCTCGCAGTAAATAATTTAACTTGGGCAAATTTAGATTCAAGAAGTAAATAGGCAAGAACTGGTTTACTAATAGAGTGGTCAATGAATGGAATAGACTTAGTAACCCCGTAGTGAGCGCTGAAACTATCGGTTATTTTAAGAAAAGGTTGATACAACTTTATGGGTGGGACCACATGTGGTAATGGGTATGGAACTGCCTAGTGTAGGCCTTAAGGCCTTTTGCTGTCTCCATTCTCGTGTTATTTTGTAATCGTGGTCCTAATGGGTTGCGTTCTTAAACTCGCCAGCAACTTAACAATGCGTAATCTTTACTCTCAAATACAAAATTTAAATTATTTGCAAGTAAAATTAATATGTATGTACACATACACACACACATATACACTCCTAAATATGGAGTTCGGCGTTCAAATGTTCTTCTGTTTTTGTTTATTTCTTAGTCTCTGCTAAAAGATATCTTCGAGCCATGTAAGGACCAATAGGTCTCTTGCTGTTCCTTTGTCCATGTAGCCTTCGAATGGACAACGATTTATTTTTTTCAACCAATTCCACTAGGTGGTTATTCCTTGCGGATCCTATTTTTTCTTTTCTTTTTCTTGGTTAGTCTTTACTTCTTTAAGAAATTTGCTTTAAGCTGAGGCGTGTAAAATCTACGTTGGTGTGTCACATGTTCCCTTTGCAACTGCATTATCAACACACACTCTAAGTTTATGGATGAATGGATCCCATACAGGTATGTGTATGTATACACATATACTGTATTACAATACATATACTGAATGGTCCCCAGTACATAGATATTCATCTTATCAACCACATTAACTTTTCCCATTTTAATTTCTTGCAGACACGATCGAGACTAACAGGAGCTAGATGGAAGCATATTCGGAAACTGATGAGCTGTTGGGCTAGGACTCGAATTTAGCCGACACGTAACAAATGGTCAGTGACTGACTTGACCAATTGATAGCGCAATTGATTAAGTCACTGTCCATTTGTTAAGTATCAGCTAGGTTCGAGTTCTAGCCCGACAGCATATCAGTTTTCGAATATTCTTCCCTCGAGTTCCTGTTAATCTCGATCGTGTTTGGAAGAGATTAAAATGGGAAAAGTTAATGTGGCTGATAAAAAAAAAAAAAAAATATATATATATATATAAATATATATATATATATATATACATATATATATATATACACATACATATACCCAAAGTAAAACGAATACTATAAGGTACGTTGAGCACCCCCCCCTCCGCGCACCTCCACCAAGACGTCATAGGAAATCAAGAAGGGGAGAGAGTGAGAGGTGGAAGAAAATGTAAACTTGAAAGAAAACCATCTGTATGTTTGGTAAACTTTAAAATTACACTATGATGTTCACATAATACTGAAATTAATCAGTATCACTTTATCCTCAAATTATCAGTATCTGAGATCTGACCGCCAGAAAAGTTATAAAAATGTTTTCCATGCTTTCACATTAGGTGGATTATATTAATATGACGATTTATTAGATGGAATGACATGTCAATTCATATGTTGATCAGGTAGATGAGGAAGATATTATACTGTTGATACACACCAACTAGCTGAATATAAACCCAGTAGTAATGACACACAAAAGCATCATATGGTTTTTATTATATTACATTTTGGATTTGCGTGGGTTTCCATATCTCCTCAAGCGTGGATTTTATATGTAGACCTTTACCTCCACCAAGCTCAGTTATGTTTTAACCGGATTCTTTAGTCTGTTTATTTGCAATTGAATGAAAATTTCAGGAAATGTTGCTAATAGTTACTTTCAAAATGACGGCTGCATACATATCTAGATGACCGAGTATTGTGTGTGCCACATAATTCAATCCATTTCTTTCTAAGTTCTTTATCTTTGGGTAGTCAAAAGAAATGTATATTTTATCACCTTTCAGTCTAACGGCATTGCACTTCTGCACTATAGAAACTGTTGGCATTTTTATATGTTATTTGTCTGCCTTAGCTATCCCTTTAATCAGAAGATGGAGCTTCGCTCCATACACTGGTGTGTGAGTGACTGACAGCTCTCAACCCGCGGAACCCTGGTCTCTATATTTCCGTTGACGTCATCATCTACCTGCGCAGTGGAGAGGTTTTCTGGCTCTCCCTCACACCCCCGCTAACTTACCTTATACTGTACAGTAGTATTCGTTTTATCTTGCATATACTAAAAGTCCCCCCCCCCTCTTACACGGGAGGTAACCAAAAGACAAAGGCACAGAAACCATTCCCATTCATTCCATACCCTACATACTCCACTCCCCTCTACCCTCTTCCCTTCCCTCTATCTTGGCACCTGGATGACGGGAATATATATATATATATATATATATATATATATATTATACATATATATTATATATATATTATACATATATATATATATATATATGTTATATATATTATACATATATATATATATATATGTATATATATATATATATATATATATATATATATATATATATATGTATATATATACATATATATATACACGCGCACACACATAATGCGCGTATTAACAAGTTCCACCACTGGGATGGAGCAGGCGGAGGGGAGAGGGAAAGAAGGGAGTGGGAGGGGGAGAGAAGGGAGTGGGAGGGGGAGAGAAGGAGGAGCGGGTGGGGGTACTTCGCTTAAGAGCTAACACAGATTCTTGAAGGGACTCTTACTTATGCCCCTCTTGCTCTGGCGACCCGCTCTTCCTTCCCCTCCTCGCGGGTGCCTCCCCCCCCCCCACTTTAAACTTCCGCAAACTCTCCATCGTCTTATCTCCGCTCCAGTCCAAACGAAGCTCATTTGCATTCCTAATGATGCCCCGGTTCCTGATGCCATCAATAAGGAACATCCAGTAAATATAAAATATCAAACGGTAATTAAGCTCACCTTTCTCTGTTACTCCAAAGAGATTTATTTCTCCTTAGACAAGATATCGGAAACATATAGCAATCTTTTATTTAATCCTCAACTGAATAAAACTAAAATGTCACGATTGATCGCGCGCCATTTTTATCACCATTCATGGGAAGACGATTACTACCGTAACCTAACCTAATTCAATCACACCTAATTTAACCTAACCTGACCTCACCTTACCTAACACATAATTTATTAGTAAGAGCCAATGACGTCCTCTCTTTCGTCTCTGTTTCGGATCGGAGCGGGTAGAAGATTTAAGACGCAAGATTAGGTTAAGCTAGATTCGATTAAGACTGTCCATAGGTACAGAAGCGCTGGTAAACCAAGCCACACTAACAACGGGTGGATAAAAAAAAAAAAAAAAAAAAAAAAAAAACACGCAGTCGCAAGCACGCGTGTGTGGATGTGCGGCCAGACACATGCACCAAACAGACACACAGACACGATCATGTGTGTTCTGGGTCTTGAAGAAGCGGGAGCGGCGGTGCACAACATCACGAAGTCACGCTCCAGCAGCAGGTGAGACTCGAGGAAGGATGGGGGCGTCAAGTGACCTCTCCTCTTCATTCCGCCCATGTCAAGGGTCACTTTTTAATAACGTATCGAGTCCCTTTCTCTTCTTCCCTCCTCCTCTTCTCGTTTACATATACGAATATACACATGCTTATACGTGTGTGTGGTGCGTGTGTGTGTGTGTGTGTGTGTGTGTGTGTGTGTGTGTGTGTGTGTGTGTGTGTGTGTGTGTGTGCGCACGCGCGCGTCACAGCTGTCTTTAAGAAAACTCGCTATTTTCACGTTACGAATAAACCTTAATTCCATAATTCGTGAATATCGTCGTCTTTGTATAGAACCAGGCGATTTCATTCGGCTGATAAAGAGCCCCCCTCCCTCTTTACAGTTCATTTCCAACCACGACGTAATTTAGATAATTAGCTTCAAACAATGTTCAACTATTTTATTCAGCTAACGCATGAGTTTGCGCAGGCTGATATCTAATTAATAATTAATCAATCAATCAATCAATCAATCAAAAAACAATGATCACTTCGGCACCATGTCATGCTTCAGAGATTTTGCTCTGGCTTAAGATACACGATTTCATTCAGCTTAGCAGAACCACCGTAGGGTGTGAATGGGTTAATGGGATTTTGCCCATCACCTCTACCCATGGGACGGGTATCCGAGCTAATTATGGGGTTGGACTCCTAAAGGTGTTACCACAATGGTCTATCTATCCTCCCACATGTTACCTCCACCCTCCATTTCAATAACTAGAATAGGACTTCGCTTACACAAATCTAGACTTCTGTAAGAACATTTCTACAGTATGTGTAACATTCGCAAAAGTTTACAAATTCTTGGTACCTCATTTAGCTTTGCTGTGTTTGACGGAATGATGATTTGAAAATTTAAAAGTTGTAACCAAAGTCGTTTGAATTCAAACGAACTCTCAACGGTCGGCGGTGGTGAAGCCCAGTGTGATAACCCCTTAAGAAGGCGAAAGGTTCGGGTGAAATTAGTCCCCATGTCAAAAACAACAGTTAAAACGAACAAGTCCAATCTACGAATGTATCAACATGAAGCAATCACTCTACCTCCTCGACCACCACAGCCCCCCCCCCCCGTCTCTTCCCCCAGCAACAGCGGTTCTGTAGAGTTCTTCGTCCACCGCCGTCGCCGGCACCTGCAGGCTGCTTCATCACTTCGTGTATCGGTCGCCCACTTCTTATCTTCCCGGCCACCTCTACCTCCGTTTCCTCAAGCGCCCAATTCTTTAACTTCTCTTGTCATTTCCCACTCTTTAACGGGCAACTTTCACACTCGTTTTACTTTCTCTGTACCCTTTAACACCTTCGGTCAGGGAGAGGGAGAGAGACGGAGGGAGAAAGATGGGAGAAAGAGGGAAAGAGAGAGAGAGTGAAAGGGGGAAAAAGAGGGAGGGAGACAGAGAGAGTGAAAGGGGGGAAAAGAGGGAGGGAGAGAGAGTGAAAGGGGGGAAAAGAGGGAGAGAGAGAGAGAGTGAAAGGGGGTAAAAGAGGAAGGTACGAGTAGGGAGGTAGGGAGGGAGAGAGAATGAAAGGGGGAAAAGAGGGAGAGGGAGGGAGGGAGAGAGGGAAGGAGGGAGGGAGAGAGAGAACGAGTGTATATCACCGGATAGACAGATCGTCTTTACATGTCAACCCCTATTCTAGTTCCATGACTCCTATTTCTACATATCCCTCAAGGTCACCACTCCCATAATCCCGTCTCCTCTACCTCTACTCCCATTTCTATACCACTACCATAACTCACATTTCCTTATTTGCATCCCAACAAAACACCCTTTCATTCTCCTTGTTACAAACTAAGACTCCCATTTTTATAACTGCACTCCCACAAACTCCCATTTCCAATCTTCAGTCACCACCCACGACCATCCCCGACGCACCCTTCAGCTACAAGACGTGTGATGACATGATCCCCCAAGTCGTGAGATGAACAAGTGAGAGCGAGGAAGGAGGAGCAAGAAAGTGAGAGGGGGGGGGGAAGGTGAAGAAGTGAGTGGAAATGATTTGTCATGAATAACCGGAAGGATTAAATATATATATATATATATATATATATATATATATATATATATATATATATATATATATATATATATATATATATATATATATATATATATATATATATATTATATATATATATATATATGTATCCGGATCGCTAGGATAATGACGACGACGAAGACGACAACGATGCTGTCACTGGCATCGCCTGGCGACGAATACACTGGAGACGATGATGATGACGTTGATGACGACGAAGATGACGGCGAAGACGACGACAAAGACGATAACGAAGGCGACAGTCACTTTCTCCCTCGTCCGAGGGCACGGCAATTACGACGGGGCGACGTCGCTCTGAGTAGGAGCCAACGCTTCGCACACGTCGCCGTCCGGAGGCGCCGCGAAGAAGAGTCGTTGCGTCAGGGGGAGGAGGAGTGGGAGGAGGAAGCGGAGGAGGAGGGGGAGGAGGAAGGGGAGGAGGAGGAGGAGGGGGAGGCTTACGACGAGGAAGAAAGACAGGTGGAGGAGGAAGAGGAAGAGGAGATGGAACGGTAGAGAATAGGAGTGGGAGTCGGAGGAAGAAGATGCGGAAGTAGATGAAAGAGGAGGGAAGGAAGGAGGAAGAGAAGGAGGAAGAAAAGAAGGAGGAGGAAAAGTTAAGTACTGTAGCTGCACAGTCATTACTGCCACACATTAAGACTGAACCAATGAACCTTTTTGCTCGTGTCGCTATTTACAGATTATGTCCCAATTAACAAGAGGCGATTCCAATAAGCCAAGGGCAGCGCCTAATCCTGAATGGGTAAAAGATGTACGAAAAAATAATAAATAAATAAAATAAATCAAAATAATACTAATGATAAATAAATGGACTGAAGGTACCTTTGCCTACTAGTCCATACAATTCCCAAAAGCCACACATTGACTGTCATGGGTTCGATCTGGACATAAATTTAAGAATTTCATTCCCTACTCCTCTGTGAAAAATAATAATAAACAAACAAATGAATAAATAAAAAACACAGACAATAAAATACATAAATAGGAATAAATATACAAAATTAAATAAGTAATACACACACACACACACATATATATATATATATATATATATATATATATATATATATATATTGAATTAACTACACAATGACAAATGAAACTGAAGGTGGAGGAAGTAGACGAGGAATAATGGGAGAATTTTAATGCTTTAACGTTTCGACCCACAGGGTCTTGATCACAAAGCTAACAATGAAGTACAACATGGACATTTTATACACAGTCAGGTCATCTCTTGGGACGCCTAGGAGAGGTTGCTGACACACTCATAACATTTGTGTATTTATTTTCTTCCGCTGCTTATGAACTTGTGGCTTTTGCTAAGTTTACAAAACCTTCCCTATGGTTAATGCTATCATTGGTGTTAATATAAGCTGCTTCTATTGTCTGTCTCAGTCTTTTTGTTGAACTTTTATTTATTACAACTGCATTGTCCCAGTCTGAAAGGTGGTCATACTTATCTATATCCTTTATTATAGAATAATACAATATGTGGGTTTTTACATCATTTTTGTGTTCATATAATCGTTTATCAAATCCACGACTTGTTTCTCCAAAATATGATGATGGGCAGCTTTTACACGGTATCTTATACACAATACTGTCTTCATCATCATTATTATTATTATTGTTAGTTCTCTAAAGAAATAAGTAAGAAAAGTAAAGACAATAATAAATGCAACAAAGAAGCCCGATATATCACAATTCCAATATCCAATATTAATTCACACCTAGACACATTCCTCTTAAAAGCGGGCATTATGATAGCTAGAACTTCAGGTAGCAATATGAGACATTTGGTCACACGTAGTAATAATAGTCCCACTAATGAAGACTATATTGTGTATAAGATACTACTTTCTCCACCTTCAGTTTCACACACACACACACACACACACATATATATATATATATATATATGTGTGTATGTGTGTGTGTGTGTGTGTGTCTGTGTGTGAGTGAGAGAGAGAGAGAGAGAGAGAGAACGACTAAGTAATATTTATAATTTACAAGATGACCAAGAAAACCAGACAAAATACTGCACCAATACTGAGCCCAATTAAGAGACGCACAGAAACGAAACATACAGAGGATCTCATAATGTTCAAAAGAAGAGAAACTGAACAATCTCAGGTTTAGTCTCGTGATCCGACTTCAAGTTCCGTTCTATGTTCACTCTTGCGTTCCACCTTATTCGACACGAGAGGAATTCAATACTTTGTTGTTGACTGAACATAGAGAAGGAGTCGAGTGTATACGGGGCCAAGGATCGAACCTGAGACCAGACCAGTTTCCATTCTATGGCCCAGATTCTCACGACCTTGGTGACGTGTATCCTTAGGAACTACAGTGTCATCCCTAAGGACCAGTCACGCACATATATATATATGCAAAATAACCACAGTAGATGGGGAACTTGTAGACAGTAAGTACTTTCGTATATTACATCTTCAGACCATTTAGTCTTAAGATGTAATATATGAAAGTACTTACTGTCTATAAGTTCCCCTTCTCCTGTGGTTATTTTGCATTTTTGTATCACGGTGATTATGATTGCTTGCATATATATATATATATATATATATATATATATATATATATATATATATATATATATATATATATATATATATATATATATATATATATTGGGCAGGATTCGTAGTAATGGATTTAGATTTGACAAATTTAGGTTTAACCCATTCAACTCCGATGACAAGATGTCTTGTCATTTGGTCAAATAAAACAAAAAATCATAAAACACCAAAATGTTTGATCAAACACCAGAAAAATATGACGTCAGTCCTCGCTTCGCTCGCAGCGAAGCGAGGACTGACGTCATATTTTTCTGGTGTTTGATCAAACATTTTGGTGTTTTATGATTTTTTGTTTTATTTGACCAAATGACAAGACATCTTGTCATCGGAGTTGAATGGGTTAAGAATAAAATAAATCGGCAAGAACTGGTTTACCAACAGTGGTTAACGACTGGAACAGACTGAGTAATCACGTAGGGAGCGTCGATTCTAATGGTTGTTTTAAAACATGAGATAACTTTATGGATAGGGGTGACAGTTGGTAAGAGACATGGAACTACCTAGTGTAGGCATAAAGGTCTCGTGCAGTCTCCTCCATTCGTATGGAGTAACTTCGAACATAAAGGATAGAAGCGCTGGTAAACTAGTCATATAACAATGAACCAGAAGGCTTCCTCCATTAAACACAGAAGACACATCCATACAAACACGGACACATTGTGTTATTTATCACCGCCAAACTCAATTAATTTCTTTTAAAGACTGAGTGGTCATTTCAACCATCTTGTTCCGTTTATGGCCAGGAGCTTTTATTCGGCTCTGAAAGGCCCACTGACCTTGGTGTCACCCCCCCCCCCCCCGACCCCCATCCCTGAAGTCCTCTTCCGTGTTCCTTTCGCAAGATGTGGTCAAGATGGTGAAGGACTCGAACAAGGCTCAGGCCTAATACATTCCTGAGACTATTGCGAAGCAAATGTCACGGCCTTGGAGTTGGGAAAAGAAAAAAATAATAATAATAATTATAAAATAAAATAAAATAAAATAAATAATAAAAATCGGAGACAAAAAAAAAATCCGAAAAGAAAATAATAAACAAATATGAATAATACATATAAAATAATAACAATAATAATAATAATAATAATAATAACAATAATAAAATAAAAAAGAAAATCCCGATGACAGATTGTTTCCTTTCACACTCTTGTGGTCAACTTCCTTTCTTTTAAAAAAGAAAAGCAATTTTATTCAAATGAGGTAAACAACCCACTGCTGTCCGGTGCAAACGTTCTTATAAGACGTACTAACCAAGTTACGAAACCCCAACTATTTTCGGGTGGATCAACCCCAAAAGCAAAGTAGTCTAAAAACAACAACCAGAGTCACGCTCCCCGGTTGTCCGGCCGGCCAGTCCGGCAACACGGACCGGATCAAGGAAGTGACCCTGTGTGTTACGTCACAGCCCCCATTACGTCACTCCCGGATCGTGCATCACGTAACTGCCCATTGTGATGGAGCATGGCTATACGGTGTACGTCTAGGAGAGCTGCTGACCGCGTCCTCTCAGCAACTTTTATTACAGAATTCTACTGGTTGTAACAAATATGTTCTTCGTTCTCTCTCTCTCATACACACACACAATGGAAGGACTCAGTTCTGGACACCCGATCATAAGCCTTATCAACAGAAACCTCATACAAACATTAAACAACCCCAGAATATAAACAAACAATCGGTCCCTGGAAGCTTCGTGTTCTCCGTTCGCTACTGGACAGCTCATCCCCCTAACAATCCTTCCTAACCCCCAACATCCCCTAATCGTCTTCCTAACCCCCTAATATCCCCTAATCGTCTCCCTAATTTCCTTCCCCCTCCACTTAACCACCTCTGGTACCATGACGAAGCAAATCGTTTGGTCATTCGTCACGAAAGGGGGCGAGAGTAGCCAGACCAGCCTTCACTTTCGCTCTCGATGTCGTCTGCATTAGCCTCGCTGAGCCAAGAAAAACAAGTTTTTCGATTTTTTTTCCCGCACTTCAAAGTATTTGGAAGACAGACACAGACAGACAGACACACACACACACACAGGAGACTCAGTGAGGAACTTGATAGAATTTTTCAAGACTGAAATAATTGATAGCACCAGTTGTATGTACGTATACATGTAAATATAAAAGTATCCATGTATATATATATATATATATATATATATATATATATATATATATATACATATATATTTGTATGTATGTCTGGCGGGTTCATCCCTGCACCAAAATAATTAGAGCAAACTGAGTTTATTTCTTCTTTATTTATAGGAAGTGAAATAGAGAGGCGGTTCGGCAACGATCCGAGGCCAGCGGAAAGCAGGAACAACAATATATAACATCAACATATCCCCCAACTCCTACACGAGCACTTGAGGTCGTAATAATACACGATTTCGCTCTCCATTGATAGACGGTTTCCGCGGGTCACAATTCAACGCCATCTGGTCTCTGCACAACTGAATGAAATTGTCTGACAGTCGCACACGCACAAATGCACGCACACAGGAGGCATACACAAAAATATACATACAGGAAGTTTCATACATACCAAACACCCACCAGTCTAAGCCATACGTGGGCATAGGCGGCAGATGGGGCCGCTGGAATTAGAAAGCTGAATGGGGGGAGGGGGGAGAGGAGGGGGAGAGGGGTAGGAGACGGCGGGGGGGGAGGGGGTGTTGTCCCCTAGGCCACCGTCGTTTCGCTTTCTATCCAAGTATGTGCCTCCTTCTCCTGACACGCTCAACACGGTGACAGACGCCTTACACTGCCGCCGCATCTTGAGCTTCTTCAATGCGGTGATGCCGTTAGGTTCCTTCAATACGCCGAATAAAACTGTGGTATTAAACCAGATCTGATGGTTCTTAAAAATTTCCCATAATGTTCTTTATCGAATTTGAAGGTGTACTTAAGTTTAAGCGTTTAACAGATGTAGTATAAATATATATTTATATGTATATATATGTATATATATGTATATATATATATGTATATATATGTATGTATATATATATGAAGCGGCCTTGCTGTGGATGTACTGTGTCTTACGACACTGCTTCTGACCCATGGCAGTGGACAGGATGCAGGGATGACCACTCATCCAGGAGGTGCCAAGATGAGAGGGAGGGAGGAGGGTGGAGGGGAGTGGAATATGTACGGGATGGAATGGGTGGGAGTGGTTTCTATGTCTTTCTTTTTGGCTACCCCCGTGTAAGGGGGAAAAGCCTTTGGTATATGTATGTATGTATATGTGTATATATATATATATATATAGAGAGAGAGAGAGAGAGAGAGAGAGACAAAAAATAAAAATGAAATAAACAAATAAAGATAAAGTAAATAAAAATAACAATGAAATCAAATTCAATATAAACAAATTAACCTAACCAAACTATAAACACCCTTGCCAATCTAACCATTATAATAGAAGACACCGTGCGACGATGGTGCCGGATTGGGAGGGAATCGCTCGCCAGCAAAACAAGAGACGACCATGACAACCAACAAATCATCCAATACTATAAACAAGCGATTCCCAAACTATCATATATAACGCCCCTTTTTGCTTCCAGCACGCCCCGTAACCAATTTTTTCTTTATATAAAATCATAGGCTATATTTGTTGTATTCATACATTCTCTATTTATATCTCAATAGAAAACGGGTTGGAGTTACTGATAGAATTATTCTTGGCACCTATGTAACGGTAGATACTTGTTTTCGTTCTTTTTATTAAAAAAAAAAATTGAGCTGAGGACTTCACACCGCCCTTGTATCCTCCTCATGCCAGCCTTATGGGGCGGGGGGGGGGCGCCGCCCCCTAGTTTGGGAATCACTGCTCTCAAAGAAACGATAGCCTTGACCCTCACTCTCCGCAAAGAGTGGCACTTTATATTTTATTATGGCTGCCGCCAGGCCATTTTAGAGAGTCTTGTGGTACTTCTCTGCTTGGTAGAAAACGGGGTGGGGTTGGGGTGTGTGTGTGGGAGGGGGGGATGCCCTTCCGTAACAGACGGCACTTTACTTTTTATTCTAGTTGCTGTCTGGCTATTTCATTCATTTCTGTGATTACCCATGCCGCCAAATTGCGTTTCGCCAAATTAAAATTAGCCATTTTGCGTTTCGCCAAATCAATTTTCGCTAAAGTGCATTTCAAACATATTTCGATTAAGTACTCACGTAACTTTGATTAGATTAGATTCGCTTAGTCTAGATTTAGGAGTTTGTCGTAAGTTGAGCTTGGCAAAATACAATTTGGCGAATCATGAATAATTTGAAGAAATTGTAGGAATCGTTTATGTCCACATGGAAGGTATCGAATCAAAGACCTTCAGGTAAAAAAAGAGGAAATATATATATATATATATATATATATATATATATATATATATATATATAAACATATATATATATAAACAAATAAATAGAAATAAAAATAAATAAATAAAATAAAATATGAATAAAATTAATACATTAAATCAATAAATCAAGAAAAAATTACTGGATAAATAAGCACATAAAAATATATACAATAATAATAATATATAACCAAATAAAAAAATTAAAACAATTACGAATAAATAAATAAATGGCTGGATAAATAACCATAAATGAACGTGTCCTTGGAAACGCTGCCAGAAACACACTAAATTTAACACCACCATTTACGTTATCAAGCAATCACGGCAGCTCTTGCGTCAATAACAGAAAGTATATCATTCGTGAGCTTATTTCCTAACTGAGCGTGACGACCGACAAGCGAGCTCGCTTTTGTCCTCGTTACTCAATATATTACCAGACTTGGTATAAAAAAAAAAAAATAATAATAATAATAATATATATATATATATATATATATATAGATAGATAGATAAAAAAATTATCAAATAAATAAATCCTTCTCGATAAGCGGGGAAATTCTTAATATTCAACTCAACAGGGGAAAGGTGCGAATCATGTGTCCAAATAATTAATATAGAAATTAAACACGCATACACACGTGTATACGTAATTGTATGCATGACAGAATTGAATAGACACCAAGAAAAATGCATTTCTGCTCTTATTTAATGCGTCATGTTATTCAAATTTACCTTATATGTTATATTTACCTAGATTTATGTTTCAGATTACATACAAGATTAATCAAGCATGCCACTAACCAAAGGAGCAGTAGACCTATCTGAATTTCAGCGAGGTCGTATTGTTGGTCAACATGAAGGTGGACTTATTCAACGCAAAATATCTCAAAATCTGTCAATACCCCTTTCTACTGTTAATAGAGTGATCGTACAATTCACCAGAAAGGTCAAGAAGGGCACAAAACCTCATTAAGGTTGCCCCGGGCCCTCAGAATCTTGCGTCTTGTCAAAAGAAATGTCGAAGAAGATCCACGTTGCAAGGCCTCTGACATATCAACACAAGCAGATGTCAGTCCCAGAACAGCTGTCAGGTATCTCCACAAGCTGGGTTACTATGGCAGAGATGCAAGAAGGAAACCACTCCTTCGTCCAGCCAATATCAAGCGCAGAAAGGATTGTGCTGTTGAGATGGTGGAGCACTGTCATTTTCTCTGATGAGCCATGATTCACATTATTTTCTGACAGTGGAAGAGTGTTGGTCTGGAGACTCTGAAGTCAACAATTTGACTTCAAAAGACTGCAGCCAACAGTGAAACATGGGGGCATTCCAATAATGGTGTGGGGTGCAATTTGGAGTGATGGACGATCAGAGCTTGTGGAGTGTCAAGGAAACATCAATTCAAGCAAATATGTTTTTATATTAAAGGAGGGACTCATTCCAATATTCTCCAGTGGTAGAATGAGTAAAAATGTCTTCCTATTTATGGAAGATGGAGCTCCTTGTCACACTGCTCAAGCAACACAAAATTCGTTGAGCCAATATGGGATCAGGAAACTTCCATGGCCAAGTCAGTCCCCGGATATGAACCCTATTGAACACCTCTGGGGCATATTAGACCGACAACTTAGCAAAAAGAACAGAAAGCCATCTTCAAAGCCTGGACTCTTAGGATTACTACAGGAAACATGACAAGAAGTCTCTCAAGATGATATTCGTGAGCTAATCACTAACATACCTAGAAGGGTCCTTGCATTGAGAAAAGCAAAAGGGATGCCAGCCAAGTATTAGTTATTCACATTGTGACCATTTATAAGCACTTTAATTGTAAATTACTTGTTTAATCAATCAAACGATTTCTCTTGGTGTCTATTCAATTCTGTCATGTATGTGTATGTATACGAAAAAAAGCACAGGAGAAAAATAAAATGGAGTCGAGAAGCTCTTTCGTGACGTAATACACGAAACATCACCTCCATTTTGATTTTCTCGTGCGCTTTATTTTCGCATACGTGCTCTATGGTAAAGCGAGTTATCTGCAAGTTCTATGTATATATATTCGTATACATACATACATACATACATAAATACATACACATACACACACACACACATATATATAGCCTACATATATATATATATATATATATATTTGTTTTTTTAAGTGCATAGACGCTGACGTTCTGATGATCTGTGTAGCTGATCGCTCAAAAGCAGCTACACAGATCGTCAGAACGTTAACGGCTATCCAAATTGACAAAAATTGTATTAGAGAGATTACTCCAAGCATATACATATATATATATATATATATATATATATATATATATATATATATATATATATATATATGCTTGGAGTAATATATATACACACACACACACACATATATATATATATATATATATATATATATATATATACACACA
>NC_134781.1:75466506-75569006 GCF_046742065.1 Oratosquilla oratoria | reverse complement strand
CTCACATGTATGGTCGTATACATAATACGTATATGTGTATACACAAAAACAAGTAAATACGGATATATATATAATAGTATATAATATATATATATATATATATATGTTTAATTCAATTCATACAAGTTCACGCCACATCAGGAAATAAACACCTGCACGACGACACATGCACATACACACCTGCGCACAAGCACGCAACCTTCGGGTGTGTGTGTATACACACACACACACACACACAATATCATATATATATATATATATATATATATATATATTAATGCGACATAAAAACGAATAAACAATAAATATATAATATAATCGAATATACAATAAATACATAATATAATCGAATATACAAATGTACAAATGAACACATATATGCCTCCAATAATTTATACACATACACTTGCACGAATACACACACACACACACACACATATATATATATACAGTATATATATATATATATATATATATTTATACATACATAGTGTGTGTGTGTGTGTATAAATATATATATAAAGTCGCGTCGCACACATTTTATGATGAATCATCTTTGGACTGACGTAGACGAGTTTCACCTGAGCGGGGATGTGGGGAGGGGAGAGGAGGAGAACTAATTGCCTAATGCGGCGGCGATGGGCGGAACCCCTTCATCACGATGGCGAACTTTAGACATTTCATTCTGGCCAGCGCCAGACGAGTCATTTCCGTTTCGCCAAATTCTTATTCCGCAAAAATCCTTATTCTAACCTAGCCTAATGTTATATACCGTATCCTAATATAACCTAACGCTATATACCCTATCCTGATATAACCTAACCTAACACACCTTGCCTAATCTATCATAATGCAACATAATCTTGCCTAACCTTTCTTAACGTAAAATAACCTATCCTAACGTAACATAACCTATCCTATTCTATCCTAGCGCAGTACAACACTCCTAACGCAACATAACCTAGCCCAACCTATCGTAACGTAACATAACTCAGCCTCGCCTATCCTAACATAACTAAATATATCCTAACGGGGTTTGGCGAAATGCGACTAGGCGATATGGGAAGCAGCTACCCAAAGGCCTGGCCTGGCGGCCCGGCTCCAGGTTCCAGGAACGACCCCCCGGACTCCAAGCAACGCAGAGGCAGAGGCAGAGGCGGGTTGTTGACTTCCACCTCGTTCGTCGCACGCGAGCAGGACGTCGGCTAGGATCTGGCGGAGTATCTCCCATCTCCACCTTAGCCCAAAATAAACATAATAAATATACTGTACAAACGCTAAATCGTAAATATACACAAATGAGAGAGAAAGAGAGAGAGAGAGAGAGAGGGGGGGGGGCAGACAGACTGAGATAGATTCCAAAAGGGAAACAATCCAAGCCACGAGACTATGGATGGAACAAACTTTCAGCGCATATGATCACATGTAGTACCGTTCAGAATGTTAAGATTCTAAATATAAAACACATAAGCAATATCCTGTCTCGCCGATTACATAAAATAAATTAGTAAATTAATAAATGAAACATAAGAATGAAGGAGACGGCAAGAGACCATAGGGCCTACACTAGGCAGTTCTATGTCATTGTTGAACTGGGATATTTACTTGTTGATTCCAATGTATCTATCTATGCATCCATTTATTTAAGTATTCGTCTATTTTTGTAACTCAATTTTACTATTTACTTGTTCATCATTCCCCGTCCGACGTCCTTCTGCAGTGCCCCGTCTCCTGTCGACTGATTTTGTCTAAAACACACAAACACACACACACACACACAAAGAATTACAAAGGCGGAGCATGCCGACAGGAGACCTTTTGGTCCATATCTAGGTCGGATGCGAAAAAAATAAAATAAAATAAATAAAAACTATAATAATGTATATAACAAATAAAATACATAAATAAATGCATAGGTATAGTTAAATAATAAACAAACAGGTAAATAGTAAATAATAATAAATTGACATAACTAATAATAAATGAAAATCAGACAGACAAATGATAACAAAACAAAATCAAATAATATAAAATAATTTATAATCCATTACAGGCATCTGGCCTTAGGTTGTTTACTCCTAAATGATTCGTAAAGCTTCGAACTGATCTACATTGCACTACATGGGCTGTGAAAGTTTATTCCAATCATTAACTACCCGGTTGGCCAAAGTGGTGTTTCTTCCCACTTCCAATTTGAATCTTTTTCCGGACAATTTGGAAGTCCATTGTTTCTTGTCGGATTTCTCATTCAATGTGAAAATTTTGTCACTTTTGATGTTGTCCATTCCCTTTAAAATCTTAAAGACCTGTATCAAGTCACCTCGGAGTCTACGCTTTTTTAGGGAAAACAGATTCATATGTTTTAGTCGATTTTCGTATGATTTATTTTTGATATTTGGAATCAGTTTTGTGGCTCGCCGTTGTACTTTTTCCAGTCTGCCAATGTCTTTAATGACACACACACACACACACACACACACACACACATACACACACACGTACTCACACACATATGCACACGCATGTACACACACAAGCGTTTGTTCCGATTCCAGACCCTGCAAAACAAGGAGGGCGACACGACACGACACCGCACCGCACCGCCGCGCCGCGGTGTCTTAACGACGATGTGGGCGCGGGGGTGGAGATTGTCAGGTGGATTTCGAAGGTCCTGAGTGGAGGGGGAGGGGGTGCATGGGGGAAAAGGAAGGAAGGATGGAGGGAGGGGGTGGAGGGGAGAGGCGAGAGAGGGAGGGAAGAGGGGAGAAGGGAGACGAGAGAGGGGGAGGAGATGGGGAGAGGCGTGAGGTGAGATGGGGAGATGAGAGGTGAGAGGGGACAGAGGAGAGGAGACACGTGACAGGAGGGAAGGGGGAGATAAGAGGAGAGAATGGGGAAAAGAGAGAGCAGGAGGGGTGAGTGAGGGAGGGAGGGAGGGAGGGGAAGGGCAGGAAATATTGAATTGATGATGTTAGGGAAGGGAACGATGGGAAAAAGTAATGAGAAAGGAGAAAGAAAAATGGACTCAGGGTGTTTTCTTGTACATTTAACTTCGAAGTAAGGTGAAACAATCTCGCCAACCGCGTAGTCAATGAATGGAATCAACTCCCTATAGGGACGATGTGATGTTGTACAATTTGACAAACAGAATCAAGCACCATACACTGTCATGTATGGCAGCAGGTTCCATCCTCTGATTTATCCCTTGATTTACCTGTTTACTTATTCTGTTTTATCTTAATTTTTACTTTATTATTATTATTATATATATTTTCTTTCTCTTTTTTTCTTTGGAGGGGGAGGTCATTCGGAACTGTTCCCAACGCCCTACGCATGACGCCATTGTCTCCTAAGACATTATGATGTGGTTGTTCCATACAGTCCACGTAACATGATCATGTATGATTGTGTGTCAAAGATGGTTTGAGCAATAGTCTCCATGACTGGAACAGGACCCACTGAGAAAGAACTCTATTCTTACGCCCACAAGCTCACCCTATCCCCACTTGTCTGGGGCAACCACGGCGACAACACAAAACCTTTCGGGGAGAACACAACACCACCATAAAGCCCGCTGGCTCACTCAGGGCGACAGCACTACTACGCCTCCTCTCACCTCCACACTTGGGTAGTTGTCCCCCACCCCCCACCTATAGAGAGACAAGGTGTGTTTGAAAATTTCCGGGTCGGCATGTATAACTTCGTTACATTTTTAAGTTATATGATTGATGTATGATTGATGAAAACCAAAATGTAACTCGTGTAAATAATGTATGCGGCCAATTTGAAGTAAGCATCTTGATCCCTATAGCATATATATATATATATATATATATATATATATATATATACATATATATATATATATATATATATATATATATATATATATATATATATAATTTTACCTCCCTACAAAAATTCTTGCCCTCCCCACAACAATTCTTGACCCACACTACAATAAATCCTGCAGACGCTCCCTCCGGCCCGTCCAGACATTTGCTTACCAAAGGATGCGACAAATGTGACAAAAACTACCACTCCACTCGTCCCTCACCAGTCACCACCTTCTCAACACAACCTTCACCTTATCTCGTCCTGTCTCCACTTCTTCAGCTCAATATTGTTCCCAAGTATACAAGCGTTTGTTAACTTCAACGTTATACTGAAAACGTTATTACCATCATCACGTCTAGTTGCACCACAATACCTTCGTGCAAGTGACATCGACACACTCCAGGAGACGAGCTTTCTCCCTTTGTCTGTGTCATCTTCACGTCCTATTCACTTTCTTAGTGGAGGGCGCGGCTCTTCCTTTGTGCTTCAGGGTTTTACTGAAGCAGAACGCCCCCTTTTGCTTACCTTTTAACATGGGCGAAAGGAACCATATGTATTATTCATGCCATGTAAGTAAGGGCGTGGGCGCGCTTACACACACACATGTACACAAGACTATCAATTATCAAATACCTTCACACCAGAGACAATATATCCCAACATACTGTAGAACACTGTATGCATGGTGAGCTAATATCTAGTTAAACAAATCTGAGCGTTAAAAAAAGTGGGGATTCCATACTCGAACGTGGATTTAACCGAACTAGTAAGTCTCTATGAATATTAGGACAAGGATTCCCAGACTAAGCGAACAAACAAACGAAGAAAGACTGGAGAAGCTGGAGGTAACACCACCGGAAGAAAGACAGGTAAAGATATCACTACACAGCACGGACGTGTTAAACAACTCACAGGTACAGGAAACCACATAGAACCATCAGTAGGGAAAAAATCCTCCAGGAGTCAAAATAAAATATCAGGAGGTTTGGCTGTCAACCAAGAATAGCAGACAAATGGAACAAGCTGTCATCGTAAGCAGTAGAGGCCCAGACTCTCAACGCTTTTACTGCTCCGGACAACTCGTCCATTGGTTCCGCCGGCAACCATGTGATCTAGTTCAACAGAGAGGAACCCCCCTTTCCTCCAAGCACAGGAAAAGTGAACAGGGGGGGGGGGGATTCTCCACCTACCTTATCAAGTATACTATATTTATGACGTGCTGTTTCTTACCCACATAATGATCACATTTCATCAATGAATAAAATTGTTAGGGGCCCACGAACTCTCAAGCGTTTTCGCTTTGTGGCCCCCGCTTCTGAAACTCTTTGGGCTCCCAAAGAGTCTGCGATCCCCAGATTGAGAACCATTGGGTCAATTTCACGAAATACAATTATAGATACGTGATGGAAAACATACAAAAATACACTAGGAATAAAGACACACACACAAGAGGGACACATACACATACAGATAAACAAGGTAGTCGGAGAAACCTGCAATTTACTAAGATCAATAAGGGTGGCTTTTAATTACTTGGATGAGGTAATGGTAAAGATAATACTAGTCACATTGATAAGACCAAGACTGGAATACGCTGCGACACTATGGGCACCCAGAACAAAAATAATATAAGTAGAATAGAAAGAATCCAGAGAGCAATGACAAAGATGGCTCCAACACTTTCAAAATTTACATACAAGCAAAGATTGTCTAAACTGAAACTACCAACCCTGGAACAAAGAAGAAAAAGAAGAGATCTATTGGCCATTTACAGAATCATGAAAGGAATGGAAGTCCTTGACAGAGAAGACTTATTAAAGTGGGATAGAAGAAAAACAAGGGCACATGAAAAGAAACTCAAAAAGTATAGTTATAGAAGATATCTGGAAAAAAAATCCACACAGAGTGGTGGATGTCTGGAAAAAATTGTAGGCAAACACCATACAAGAATTTAAAGACAAATTAGATGTTGCAAGATACAAGGACGGGTTACCACGAGCATAGTTCCCTTCCCATATAATACAACTAGGTAAATACACGCACGTATACATACACATATACACTACCAGGCACATGGAAACCAGTAAACGAAAAAACCCAAAGAAATTAATTCACCAAGAGGATTTAGGATTTCAAACAACTGTTTGAGTCTGAAAAAAGCGATGCATTAGGACTTACTGCGATAAGCTATCTGGGCGGATGGAAACACACACGAACACACACACAAAGACCTAGACAAAAATGTACATCCACTCTCAGCGCGTGTGTGTGAGTTTGCGTGTCTTTATATATAATATAATCATTATATATTCCTATTCAAACGATTCGGTACCAGAATCGTAAAAATGCAAACAACATACACAAAAAAACATGCATATTTGTTGACAACACACACACACACACAAATTAGACAGTTGGAACAAGTTAGATGAGAAAGTGGTGTGTGCAAAAACAATACATGAATTTAAAAATAGTTTAGATAAAATGATATGTGAAGACGAGACACCACGAGCATAGCTCCCCTTCCCGTAAAATACAACTAGGTAAATATATGACGGGACAGTGGCAGCGTTCGCAACCACTACTCCAGGGGTCCGAGTTCGAATCCCGCCCTGGTCTGAAATGGTTTCAATATCGCTGCGCTGCGAGGGGTTACTCCAACCTTTGTGTGTGTGTGTGGGGAGGTGTGTGTGTGGGGGGGGGGGAGGTGTGTGTGTGTGTGTGTGGGGAGGTGTGTGTGTGTGTGGGGAGGTGTGTGTGTGTGTGGGGAGGTGTGTGTGTGTGGGGGGGGGGAGGTGTGTGTGTGTGTGTGTGTGTGTGTGTGTGTGTGTGTGTGTGTGTGTGTGTGTGTGTGTGTGTGTGTGTGTGTGTGTGTGTGTGTGTGTGTGTGTGTGTGTGTGTGTGTGAGGTCTCATCCGGCAGGGTAATAGCTGTAGACGACGAGTCTAATACGTGATCCAAGACCATGGTGAACCTCATAAACACACACACACACGCACACACAGCTGGGAGCGACATGACAAGTGTTTTGTTTCCGCTGATGCATATGTCATGTAAATGGGCCGCTCCGCCCCTCACGTTCTCGAGTGTCTCCGCCAGGCAGCTCCTCCCGCCTCCCCCGGAGAACGACAACGCCCCCACAGGGAGGAGGAATCCCCGCCCAGCCCATTTGCACAGCGACACTGCGGGTTATTCACATTTCAATTCTCAACGTCCTCATATATATATATATATATATATATATATTATATATATATATATATATATATATATATATACACACATGCGTGTGTGTTTTGTGTGTGTTTATTACACTCTTGACATATTCTCTATGTTTTTCGAGGTCGCAATTTATTGAGCTATACAGTCACGTAGGGCATTTCCATTTTAGTGTTTTCATTATTTTTACTATTACAAAGGATTACAAAGGCGGAGCATGCCGACAGGAGACCTTTTGATCCATATCTAGGTCGGATGCGAAAAAAAAATCATATTAATAATAAAACAATAAATAAAAAATATAATAATGTAAATAACAAATAAAATACATAAATAAATGCATAGGTATAGTTAAATAATAAACAAACAGGTAAATAGTAAATAATAATAAATTGACATATAACTAATAATAAATGAAAATCAGACAGACAAATGATAACAAAACAAAACAAAAAATAATATAAGATAAATTATAATCATTACAGCATCTTACTTAGGTATTTATCTAAATGATTCTTGAAGCTTTGAACTGAACTACATTGCACTACCTGTGCAGGAAGTTTATTCCTTTCATTAACTACACGATTGGCGAAGTTGTTTCTACCCACTTCCAAATTAATCTATTCCCGGACAGTTTGAGACCATTTCTTGTCGGATTATCATTCATTGTGAAAATTTTGTCACTTTTGATGTCAAATCCCTTTAAAATCTTAAAGACCTGTACCAAGTCACCTCTGAGTCTACGCTTTGTTAGCGAAAACAGATTCATGTGTTTTAGTCGATTTTCGTATGATTTATTTTTGATATTTGGAATTAGTTTTGTGGCTCGCCGTTGTACTTTTTCCAGTCTGTCAATGTCTTTAATGAGATTCGGTGACCATACGGAAACAGCATATTCCAAATGTGGACGAACTAACGATTTATATAGCTTGTTAATGAGTGATGGACTTTTGAAATCAAAAGATCGCGCAATCAGTCACAGAATCTTATTTGCTTTCTCAGAGGCTGAAATACACTGCTTGGATGATTTGAGGTCGTTACTGATAATTACGCCGAGATCTTTTTCACTATCCACTTTTGTTAACGAATTTCCAAATAACTTGTAATCGTACTTACTGTTATTTTTACCTATGTGCATTAACTTGCATTTACTTGTGTTAAATTTCATTAGCCACTTTTCAGACCATTGCTGTAATTGATCTAAATCTTCTTGAATATCTAATTGGTTTGAGTGATCATTTGCCACTCCGCACAGTTTTGTATCATCAGCAAATTTGGAAATAGTAGATTTTAGTCCATGGTCTATATCATTTATATATAATATAAATAGAAGTGGCCCAAGGACGGAACCCTGAGGAACTCCACTTGCAACACTTTTCCATCCAGAAGTTTTTCCATTTAAAACAACTCTCTGTTTTATTGATCATTATCACCCTATTATCATTATTATAACGACAGTGACAGTACTGATAAGGCTAACAGTCGCAGTAGTAGTAGTAGTAATAATAAACAATTTGGCAATCACTTTAGCACTTAAAATTTTAACAAAATACAACAGAGTATATGAATGACAACAGACCACAACAAGAAACGCTCAATGTCATATACTGTACACCATCTTCATTTTCTTTGAGGATTTCCCCTCCACCCTTCCGCCTTCCCCCTCTCCCCCCCCCCCTTCACCGTTACCTGTCTTTTGCCCCAGACGAACCCCGTCCACCCGTGCCACGCCCCAGACAGCATCCCCCCTCCCCTCCCCCGCCCCACCACCAACGACCCCGACCTGCCCCTTGCCCCTTTCGCAAGACTCTGTGATTGGTGTAGATCAGGGAAAGTTGGCAACCAGATGTGGTGGTGGTCGTGGTGATAGTGGTGGTGGTAGTGGTTGTGGTAGGTGGTGGTGATAGTACTGGTCGTAGTAATCATGGTGGTAGTGGGAGTGATGGCGGTGGTGATAGTGTTGGTTGTTGTGGTGACTGGTAGTTGTGGTGATGGTGATGGTTGTGGTGGCGGTGGTGGTGATAGTAGTGGTCGCCGTGGTGGTGGTGGTGATATTAGTAGTGGTTGTTGTAGTGGCGATGATAGTGGTGAAAGCTGAGGGAAGAAAGGGAGAGTAAGCAGGACAAGAGGGGTTAGGGTAGGGGGAAGATGGGGAGACCATGGGGCGAAGGTGGTGGGGGAGGGGGACGAGGGGGGAAAGGTGTCAGACGGGGCCGGCAACGAAGATGTCGAGGGGACGGGTTCTGGACCGGAAGGTGGAGATGAACGAAGGAAGAAGAGGAGGAGGAGGAGGGAAAAGAGGAAGAGGAGGAAAAGGAAGAAGAGGAATAACAGGCAGAAGGTGAGAAAGAGGAAATGGGGGAAGAGGAAGAGAAGGAAGAGGAGAAACAACAAAAAGAGGTTAAGAAAGAGAAGGAAGAGGAGGACGAGGGGGGGACAGGAGGAAGGCGTGGGGGAAGAGGAGAAGGAGAAGGTGAATGAGGTGGAGGAAGGGGAGGAGGAAGGCGAGAAGTAAGAGGAGGGGAAGGAGGAGGAAGGAGTGGGAGAGGATAAGTAGCAGGATGGTGAAAGAGGAGAACGAAGACGAGACGGCGAGGCGAGTGGAAAGGGTCAGGTCGAAGTGCCTCTAGGATAAAGGGTGAAGAGGGAGAGAGGAAGAGGAGGCAAATGAGAAGGAGGAGGAGGAGGAAGATGAAGAGGAAGTGGAGAAAGAAGAAGTGGAGGTAAATGAGGAGGAGATAGAGAAATCTAAACAAGAGCCACAAAAGAATACATAGACGAGAAAGAAAAAGACAAAATCAATGGAAAGGATAGAAGACAGAGATAGGAGACATGGAGCAGGAAGATATACGTGACTAGTGAAGATTGGAGGATGATTCTGCCATTGGAAAAAAAGAAGATGAATCAAATAAATAAAGTGACGAACGTGAACATGGGGCGGCGAGAACAAAACTAAAAGAAATATCTAATGTGAAAAATAACAATAATATGCCAAGTAATGAATGGTTATGAGAAGAAATATCTGATATAAAAAATAACATTAATAATAAAAATATGGTAAGTAATGACTGCTTATGAAGAGAGGATCGACCAGAGAGGAACCGACGAGAAAAATAAAATAAAATAAATAATATAAACAAATAAATAAAACAGAATAAAACAAATAAAATAAAATAAAATCATCTACAAAAGAAAAAGGAAATGGAAAAATATAAAGAAGAAAGGCATGAAGCAACACAAGAAACGCAGTGATGGAAAAAAAAAAAGTCACGATAATCGTGGGTCAAAACTGTGTGTGTGTGTGTGTGTGTGTGTGTGAGAGAGAGAGAGAGATAAAGAGAGAGAGGGGGGGGGAGAGAAAATCACCTTGAAAAGAAACTGTCGAATCAAACGACTTTCAGTTATTACACAACAAAGTATTATGCAAAGGTCACAAAAGGACATACAGACACAATCTTGGTCACATAACTTTTTTTTTGTGGAGAGCTTCAATTGATCACCCACCGATAACAAACGAGATAAGGAGGCAATCTGAGAGATGATAACACTCCCTCCCTGCCTTGAGGAAAGGCGAGAGGCTTTGTGTGAGAGCCCAAGAAGTGGAAAAAAAAAAAAAAAAAAAAAAAAAAAAAAAAAAAACTTGAGGTGAACCAAGAACGAGGGGGTGGGTGGGCGGGCGGGGGGTTTAACCCCAGGACGGAAACCTCAAAAGGAGCTTCGATATAGGAAGAATCCATCACGGGTGATAATGACTAGTAAGAAAGAATGGAAGGTGACGCGGGCGGGTGAAGGCGACATTCACAGGATGTAAGAAAGGGGCGAACGACTGATGAGCGATGGAGCAAGTGTGTTACTGAGTGGACGCCGCGAGATAGGAACCGTGGAAGAGGGAGACCAGACAAAAGGTGGAGAGATGAGATTGAGAAGTTTGCAGGAGTGATGTGTCAGAGGTTGGCGCGGTCGTGTGAATCATAGAATGCTATGAAGGAGGCCTTTGTTCAGCAGTGGACTCAGGATGGCTGAATTGATTGAAGAAAGGGGCGAACTCCTTGCCCTTCTAAAGCCAAACAATTCCAATTGAAAAAAAATCGACACAGGGGTGCCATCTAAAGACTTACCCTCCCCCCCCAAAAAAAAAAAAAAAATCGATGACCTGATACCCCTTGACCTAAGTACGCATCTGTACACAACTGAACATTTACTAGAGCGGCCGTGTGAGCGTGGGTTCATCCTTGCAAGGGACTATATATTATCAGGGTTTCAAGGCGCCAGGGTCTTGTGGTGTTAGCCTTCAGGACGATTAGGGACATTTAGAGGCCCAGGGTGTATGAATATCTTACCAGAGACAAAATATCTTGAGAAGGAAGAATTGTCCTACTGAAGACGCGCCTGGCAACTCCGATACGTGTAAGGAGCGACCGCCCGCGCACGCGGGCACGCGCGTTGGGCAGCGTGACTGTTGCTGTCCTACCCACTTTCACTAACAGGTCCTTACGGTCGTGGTGTGGTAATGCAAGATGTGGTAATCAGCAACCGGTAACCGGTTCCGGGAGGTGTGGTCCGGTTCAATCAATCCGGTGACCCGGTGGCACATATTTATGATTTTTCCCTAAAGGCGATCTATCGTACAGTATGAACTTCCGCCAACTGGTGTGGATATGAATAGTTCATAAAGTTATTATTCTAGAGTTCTAACTATTGTCGCAATGATCCGATCACGAGAGGGGCCTGTTTTTTTTTGGGTGTGGATGGAGCATAATAAGTGTTTTTATTAAGTTTAAACCCAGAGTACCAGGTAATGAGTTTCAAATGGTGGGAAGGGAGACAAGGGTTTGATGGATGGTGTGGGGAGAGGGAAGCAGGAGGGGGAGTGGGGAGGAGGTGTATGTATGTGTGTGTGTGTGGGGGGGGTATCCAAAATCCGTCTTATTTTAACTTCACCCTTTTGCATGTCCCTATTTATTAAATGTTCTGGTTGCCATCATACAAATAAAAAATAAAATAAAATAAATAAATAAACCCAAAGGATTCATACCAACCCAGATTAACACTTATATGTATACATATATATATATATATATATATATATATATATATATATATATATATATGTGTGTGTATTTACCTAGTTGTATTTTACGGGAAGGGGAGCTATGCTCGTGGGGTCCCGTCTTCATATCTCATTTTATCTAAACTATTTTTAAATTCATGTATTGTTTTTGCACACACCACTTTTTCATCTAACTTGTTCCAACTGTCTATTACTCTGTAAGGAAAGCTGTTCTTTTTCAAATCTCTTCTATAGCTGTCTTTTTTTATTTTCTTTCCGTGTCCTCTAGTATTTCTGTCATCCCATTTTATCAGATTCTCTCTGTCAGTAATTTCTATGCCTTTCATGATTCTGTAAATAGCTATCAAATCTCCTCTCTCTCTTCTTTGCTCTAGTGTCTGTAGTTCAAGTTTTTCTAGTCTCTCTTCATATGATAGTTTTGAGAGTGTTGGTGCCAATTTTGTAATTGCTCTTTGTATTCTTTCAAGTTTTTTTATACATTTTTTTGTACTTGGTGACCATATCGTTGCTGCATATTCCAATCTTGGTCTTATCAGGGTGATTAGGATTTTCTTCACCATTTCTTCATCCAGGTATGTAAATGCAACTTTGATTGTTCTTATTAGATTATAAGTCTCTCCAAAAATCTTATTTATATGTTTCTCGGGTGACATATTATTCATAACAATGACTCCCAGGTCCTTCTCATTTTCTACTTTTTTTATTCCTTCTTCTCCCAATTTATATGCTCCTGTTATTCTGTTTTTGCTTTTTCCAAATTCCATTATACTACACTTTTTTGTATTGAACTCCATCTCCCATTTCCTACTCCATTCTTGTACTTTATTTAGATCTCTGTAGTGATTCACAATCTTCTTCAGTTTTCACTCTTTTCAGTAGTTTTGCATCATCTGCAAAGAAGCTCATATAGCTTTCTATTCCTTCATCCATATCATTAATATATATAGCAAACATTATTGGGGCCAGAACTGTTCCCTGTGGAACACCACTTATTACTTCATCCCATTTTGAGTGTTGGTTTCTTATCACTACTCTCATTTTTCTTTCTTGCAAAAAGTCCTCCATCCAATTTAGTAGTTTGCCCTGTATTCCTCCTTCAGTTTCTAATTTCTTAAGCAACTTCTTATGTGGTACTTTGTCAAAAGCTTTCTTTAGATCTAAAAATGCACAGTCCGCCCATCCATCTCTTTCCTGTATTATATCTATTAGCCTTGAATAGAAACATATTAAATTGGTGACGCATGATCGTCCTTGTCTGAATCCAAATTGCCTTGGATTTAACACTTTGTTTTTTTCTAAATATTTTACCCATCTACTTTTGATAATTCTTTCACAAGTTTTTGCTATTGTACTTGTTAGAGAGACTGGTCTATAGTTGGTAGGTTCTTCTTTATTTCCTCCTTTGTATATAGGTACTATATTTGCTTTTTTCCAATCTTCTGGAACTTTTCCTTCTTTCAAGGAACTATTTAGTATGCCATGTATTTTGTCTGCCAGTTCATTCCTGCATTCTTTTAGTATCCAGTTTGCTATTTCATCTGGTCCATGCGATTTTCTGACATCAAGATTACTCAAGTGTGTTAATATTTCATTCTTTGTTACTTCTATTTCTTCCATAGGGGGGACTTTCTCTTTCCATTCGTTCTCTTCAGGTTGTATGTTCTCCCTTGTAAACACTGATTTAAAATGTTTGTTCATAATTTCCGCCATTTCCATTTCCTCAGTGTATTCAACTCCCTCCTGTCTTAATTTCTCCAAGTCTTGTTTGTTTTTCAGTTTATTGTTTACAAATCTGTAGAATAGTTTCGGTTGATCTTTACACTTTTCTATATCTTTTTCATATTTTCTCTTTTCTTCTCTGCACATTTGTACATATTCATTTCTATAGCAGGTATATATTTTCCATTTTTCAGGTCTTCTGTCTTTTTTCCATCTGGTCCAGGCTTTGTCTCTTTTGTCTTTTAACTCCCTACAGCTTTTGTTGTACCAGCATTTTACATATTCTTTTTCTTGTTTTTGTCTTGGGACATACTTTTCCACTCCTTTTTTGTAAATTTTTGTCAAAATATTCCATTTCTCTTCTACTGTTGTTTCTTCTTTGTATATTTCTTCCCAGTTTTCCTTTTGAAAGAATTCTCTTATTTTATCAAAGTTTGTT
The DNA here is from genome assembly GCF_046742065.1 of Oratosquilla oratoria. Taxonomy (NCBI): domain Eukaryota; kingdom Metazoa; phylum Arthropoda; class Malacostraca; order Stomatopoda; family Squillidae; genus Oratosquilla; species Oratosquilla oratoria. Next base: position 75,554,721 of record NC_134781.1, on the reverse strand, counting down.
TTTTCATACATCATTCTTCCTTTTCTGTATTGTTCATTTCTTTTCATATATTTTTCTTCATTAAGTTCCAGTTCAATCAATATGTGGTCACTTTTACCTATTGGTGTTTTATATTCAATTTTGTCCACTATTCTAGGTTCGGATGTAATTACTAGGTCTAGTTTCGATGGCTCTTCTTCATTTCTATACCTAGTGTTCTCCTGTATCCATTGTGTCATTGTATGGTCAGTAACCATCTCGAATAGAGCGTTTCCCCATGAGCCGTCTCCACCCTTTACTGTCATTTCTTCCCAGCAGATTTCTTTGCAATTAAAGTCGCCCATCATAACTATTTTTCCTCCCTCTTCCATTATCTTGTTTAATGTTATCTTTGTGTCCTCTAACATACTTTTATGTTCACTCTCTTCCCATGAGGCTGTTTTTGGGGGCACATAATTTATCACAAACTTTCTGTTCTTCTTATCTCTGTCTTCTACTTCCATCATTATCATTTCTACTGTATTCTTTCCATATGTGACACCCTTCACGTTTATATCCTTCTTAGTCAGGAACATAACTCCACCCCCTTCCTTTTTCACTCTGTTTCTAATCCAATAATTATATGCATCATGTCCTACACTGTTGGGTGGTAGTGGACCTTTTAATTTTGTTTCTACAATTCCCATTATGTCTGGTTCTTTTTCTTTCAAATAATCATTCAGTTCATTCAATCCTGTTATTAATCCATCTATATTTGTGTAAGACACTCTTAGTTTTCTGCCACTTCCATTGTGTTCTCTGTTTCCCTTTTGTTTTTCTCTTGTATGTCGACTTTCTTTAGTTTCATATTCACTACTCTCCAATAGAATCTCTCTTTTTCTGACTCCGTTCTTATCTCGTTTTTTTCCTTTGCTTCAAGTCTTTTCTGTTTTTCTTCCTCTCTTTCCTCTTTATTCATTTCCCTTTTTATCCATACCTTTTTATATTGTTCACTTGTTGCTAGTTTCCCTGTTTTGGATAAGATATTCTCAGCCGTAGTTTGTGACCTGAATTTAATCTTGATTGGTCTGGTCTTGTCTGTACTATATTTCCCTAGCCTGAATTTCTCTTCGATTTGTTTCATTATTTCTGGTTCATCCTGAACTAATTCTAGTAAATTTCTTACTTTTTCATTTTCCTCTTTGATTCTTGTGGTTCTATCTGGGTTATGTTTCTCTTCCATTCCTAATATAATTATACATTTCTTTTTGTCTGCTAAGTCTCTTACTATATTCTCTTTCTGTCTCATCACTTTAATAACTGAGTTTTCAGTTTGTTCATTCATTTGTTGTCTGATTATGTCAGTGAATGCAACCTTGCTATTTTCATGAATTTTTTTCCAACCCTCCTTGTTCTCCTTATTATTCTCCTTTAAGACTTTATTCTCATCTTTTAACTGTTGTTTTAATTCTTCAATTTCCTTAGTTAAGTTTTTGTTCTCCCTCTCTAGTTCTTCCAATTTTTCAACTCTTCGTATAATACTGTCAACATTACCGAACCTACGCTCCAAGTCCTCGATCATCTTATCGACCTTCTCTTCTAGTCTTGTCAGTCGGGGGGGGGGTTTGTGTCCCCCCCACCCTCTTTAAATCCCTGGAAAATATTCTCATCACTTTCTACTGTATTTCGCTTGGGGATAAGTCTAATATTTACATTTTTATTAGACATTTCATCATCATCGGGAGGCCTTTTGTTTACCTTTCGCCTGTCTGCCTGGGCCAAGTCTACTCCTTCCTCATTTCCTTCCATTTCCCTCAGTAATCCCTCCCCCTTTCCTCTTTCCCTACTTTCCTACTACTCCACGAGCAATTTCCCCCCCACCCTGTAAAAACAATAGGCACTTCTCTTTGCGTTGGGATCCACAAACTTCAATTTTCTTCAGAACGTCTTCTAAGCCGTCCATTCGTTGAAGTGTGTGTGTGTGTGTGTGTCCCTGCCTTCTCAATAAAGCCAGGCAATTTCATTTAGCTGAAGGAAAATGCTGTCAAGAATGAGTTCCTTCCATTAATGTTATGTCTCATGAGGGGGCAACTAAGGATGAGATGGATGGATGGGGTAAAAGGGGCTTTGGGAAAGAGGGGAATGTCTTTTAAGGAAGGATGGGAGAGGACAAAAGATAGGGGTGAATAGAGAATGGTTGTGTATGGATGATGCTGTGATGCATGAGGTGGAGTGGGTGGGGAGATGGGGGGTGAGGGAGTATGTATGAGAAATAAATTGATGCAGCCTGAAGGGATTTCTCCCCGTCTTCTCCTTTTCTGTATGAGGGGATGGAGAGGGGGGTCGCCGATTTAATGAAGCGGCCTTGCTGTGGATGTGCTGTGTCTTGCTGCACTGCTTCTGACCCAGGGCAGTGGACAAGTTGCAGGGATGACCCATTATCCAGGAGGCGCCAAGATATGAGGGAAGGAAGAGGGTAGAGGGGAGTGGCAGAGGATGGAATGGGTGGGAGTGGTTTCTATGCCTTTGTATTTTGGCTACCTCCCATGCAAGGGGGAAAAAGCCTTTGGTATATGTATGTATGTACATAGGGGGCAGTGCAGGAGGAGGGAATAGATAGATGAATAAATAAATGAATAAGTAGATAAATAAGCACCTCTTCCTGTCTTCATTCTTTGTCAAATAAATGGCCCATGGATGGAGTCCTTTCCTGTTACACATCTGACTAAATAAAATTTTTATTTCTGTTTTCTGTGAGGCTCACTTTGTATGACACTGCAGATTCCTTGGAAAACAATGACAAACTCAATTTCTCCCATGACAGTGCAAACCAAAGAACGAGACCCAAACCTGGATTTTATGGGTAATAACTTTATACCAAATCATGACATCACAAAGTACAGTATCCTCAAACTCCACCTTTACTGACACAAAAACAGGGGAAATAATGGAGTAATAGTGACAATAACTAGTGGCTTGAGTTTCGCCAAACAGAACCCCACAGTCTGACAGCTGCTAGCATCAGTCCTCGGGCCCTCCCCCACAGATCTCTTAGGGAAGACAAGTTACACTATTGTTTGTGTTTCATTTACATGGAACCAGCTAATGTTTTGAGAAAGAGAGCAGTCACCAGCTGTTAGCTCTCCTTACTTAAAAAAAAAAAAACATGGAGGAAATACAGTTTAAGTTAATAGATATCTTGGACTCTGTCCAGATACCAAGTGCCAGCCCCTCAGGGTTGCACTTCCATGTGGAGGTGTGGGTGTTGACAGGTATCAAAAGACAAATGACAGGCAGACAATTCTCTCTGACATCCGTCTTGCAGGACCACAACTTGCAAGTACCCATCACTGGTCCTAATAATGGGGTATTCCCAATGAAACAGAAATAGTTACAAAACTAATAATATTCTAGATACAAAGAGAGCACAATGATTCTCATAACATCAAAATATATAAAATTTAATTAAATACATAATAATCATAAAAGATAAATAAATACATACATAAATAAATAAATGAATACTGTAATCTAATAACAAGTGGTGGACAAATAGTTTTAAAAGTAAATAATATTTCTTCAGACAACTTGATATGCTACTTTTTCTGACACCATAATGCTTCCACTGACAACATAAGAATGGCTTCTGAGAACATAAACACTGCTTCCTATGACAACATACCACTTGAATTCTCATCAGGGGTTACCAAGGAGAGAGAAGAAGCCTGGGTCAAGGGCAGCCACAGTGACGAGGTGCAGCTTATTGTAAAATGAACCTGAGCCAATGTTTCAAAAAAGCAAGTTACTTAACAATACTCATATTTCAACACTGATGTACTGAACTTAAACAAATATGAAGGTCATTGTGGTTAAAATATTGAGTATGATTACATTCAGACAATAATACTAAATAGATACAGACAATTCATGACATACACATGTATCATATTTATAAATATGCATATACATATACACAAGACTGTAAATTTTTCATACAGTAGTCATTAGTCAGACTTTCTTGAAACCCCTATGGACCAGTATTCTTTAATGACTAGAACGTCATCTCAACTTTGCTCTGCATCATCACTTTTTTGTGGGAATGTATAGCAGCATGTAGGTGGTAGGCTGTAGAAGTTTGAGTAGTATGCTGCCATCTATTTATTTATTCATCTATTTCATTTTCTTCAGCTGGTTGCATTTGTTATGTGATGGGATGGATGGATGGATAAGATCAAGAGCTTTTGCAAAGAACTGTGTGCCTACCATTTTCATGCATTGTTCTATGAGGATGATTTTGATTTTCAAATCACAAAGCAAACATTTCAAGACCAATCCCCACTCCATACTCCACCTAACTCTCCCACCCATCAGCCTCACAAAGAAATCCCTTTCATGATAACCAAGAACTACACTGGCATGACTGCATGGAGGCTACCACCCAGCTTGTAAAACTGCCCAACTGTATTCTCCCAACTGCTGACACCAAACACCTCATCCTGTGCTTCCCTAACAACAACAACATTTCTTCTCTGAGTGACTTGTGGGGTAATTCGGTGACTGCTGCCAATTACCTCGGAGCCATGGGTCTCCTGCAGGAGAGATGCAAGGCAAGATATTGATTGATATTAGTGTGGGTTTCTTGAGAGAGGTCTTGGGCCTGGTTCACAGAGTAAATGCCAACCCTGCACTTACAGAGGGAGGTGAGAGTGCTGGTTCATTTTGAAGATGGGCACTACTGTGGGTAGATGATTCACTCTAACTACCTTGCACAACGACCACTAGCAGGTAATTACCCTCGGTTTCTCACCAAATATAACCCACATAAAAAAGCTTTTCAAAATAATATACATTCATGTACAAAAAGATTTACACTAGAATCAAGGAGAGGTTCTTCCAGTGAAACAGAATCAATATTAATAGAAACACTGACAGCCATGTGGAGGAGACAAAGAGAACATTGTACTTTCACTACTGAAGACCAGTTGAGTGAGTATCATGTATTAGTCCTTCCTGACTTGTTTCAATAGACTAGCAGTATGCAATATGGGTGCCATTTCACATAATTTTCATTCTTCCTTCTTTCTATCAAACATGACATTATTCACAATAGCACCAGAGGAGAACAGCCAGATAAAGGAAAATGAATTTTGGCTCTAAATGATGAATGATGATAAAATAAAGGATGCATTTTCATGCTTTAATGCTAGTATGTTTGTCAAGAGAAAGCACATGCAAATAAACTTAAGTTGTACTATACTCAATTTAATGAATAATAAAAAATAAAATAAAATTTCATGCTTCCACACGATTTTCATAAAAAAAGGGAAAGTTATCTTGAATACTTCTGGTAAATACACTGGAAAAATTCTAATAGTAATGCAGCATTACATTCGCATATTCTGGGCATGCTCCTCTTCCAACAAGTCATCCATAAAAACTGCAACTGGCAAAAAGTTGTCTAACCTGTTTTTATTTCAACCTGACCAAGCAAACATCTATCAGGAAATATGAGGTATCTTGATATAAAAAACAATCTGTCTTGCATATACATGAAAATAAATTATAAAACACCAACTAATCACAAATTGTCTGGTGATTTTTTCATCATTACATGTGTATATCCCCAAACCTGTTTTCATGCATTTCATGCAACAATACCAAAGTTCCTGAGAAAAAGTGAAAGTAAATTTCAAAAGTGACCCTGTATATGTAGCTCAGCGATGATGTTAGGAAATGCCTTTCTTAGAAAAACTGATATTACACTATGAAAAGGCTAGACAATGAACTTTAAATTCCACTCAAATACAACACTAAGAATCCTACAAAGATGCCTATTAAATAAAATACAATGTATACCCTAACTCTGTGAGAAATATTACAAAACTGATACTTCACTAAGAAAATTCTAAACATACATATACCAAGGGCATTTTTCTCCTTACCAGGGAGGTAGCCAAAGTCAAGAGGCATATATCCACTCCTACCCATTTCATCCCCACCCACTCCACTCCCATCCTGCCTCCCTCCCTCCCTCTACAATTCTAAACAATGAACTAAAAATACCACTAAAATAAAAAAAAAACTTACAATACTGATACCCATTAAATAAAATACAATATATACCCTAGCTTTATGAGGAATATCACTCACAATTACTTCAAAGATAATATCAATGATGGATGAGTGGTTTGAGGAATATTAGTTTTAACAGTTTGATTCTCTACTTCCTACACAAAGTAATATAACTGGTTCATAATTGGTCTCTTCTAATCTTTTGTTAGAGTAGTCTTGAGCAAATTAATTCATGACACCAGAGAGTTCCTATCCAAGTCTCAATTTGGACTAACTTTTTCATAACCTTGTTTCATTCACCTTGAATGCTTATTCTGTATGCTGTCATAAGATTTCATTCAGCTAAAGTAAAAGGGTTAATTACTGAAAAGCAACTTCAACCTTTTTTTTAATGCTTATCTAGTTCCAGACTTACTCGGCACACTTCTCAAAAAGGATGTAAAACTTTAATTTGGCTCACATGCCAGTATTCAAAAACTAGTTTTCTGGACACAGATCATTAGGGTGAACAAGAGCTACTACTGTACGAGTATATGCACAACCTTCATCTTAGAGGAACCTGTATCACTGGACTAGACAGACAAGACACATGAGGAAATGGCTGGTGCATCCCCAGTTCAAATGTCAAACTATGATTTGAAACAAGAAGTACCAAAGCTTGTGATCTTAATTGCATCCTACTTTGGAAATAACTGATAAACTAATCTTGTTACTCTATTCTTTCTTCATCACTTGTGAACATGACACATATACAATCTTCGTGAATCATTTTACAAAAATTCTACAAAGAATCACATGTGTTTGTGTTTGTGTGTGTGTTGGTGTGTGCATTTACCCAGTTGTACTTTACAAGAAGGGGAGCTACACTCATGGTGTCCTGTCTTTGTATCTCAGTGTCTAGTTTGCTCTTAAATCCATGTATAGTTTTTGCACACACTATTGTTTCATCCAATTTGTTCCAGACATCCACCTGTGTGGAAAGCTATTTTTTTTTCAGGTCTCTTCTACAACTGTCCTTTCTGTGTGTGTATTTACCTAGTCGTATCTTATGGGAAGGGGAGCTATATTCATGGTGTCCCATCTTTGTATCTCAGTGTCTAGCTTGCTCTTAAATTCATCTATGGTTTTTGCACACACTATTATTTCATCCAGTTTGTTCCAGACATCCACCACTCTGTGTGAAAAGCTGTTTTTTCAGGTTTCTTCTATAACTGTCCTTTTTTAATTTCTTTTCATGTCCTCTTGTATTTCTCTTATCACAATTTAGTAAATCCTCTCTATCAAGGACTTCCATGCTTTTCATGATTCTGTAGATGGTCAGCAGGTCACCTCTTTCTCTTCTTTGTTCCAGTCGGTTTATTCAGTTTTATAATCTCTCCTCATATGACAGGTTTGAAAGTGTTAGGGCCATCTTTGTAGTTGCTCTCTGGATGCTTTCAATCTTCTTTATATTCTTTTTGGTACTGGGTGACCATATTGTCAGAGCATACTCCAGTCTAGACCTTATTAGTGGTACTTTTATTTTTTTTTTTTTTTTTTTTTTTTTTTTTTTTTTTTTTACTATTTCTTCATCCAAATAAGTGTGTGTGTGTGTATTTACCTAGTTGAATTATATGGGAAGGGGAGCTATGCTCATAGTGACCCGTCTTTGTATCTCGCAACATCTAGTTTGTTTTTAAATTCTTGTATGGTGTTTGCACATACTATTGTTTCGTCCAATTTGTTCCAGATATCCACCACTCTGCGTAGAATTTTTTTTCAGATCTCTTCTATAACTGTCCTTTTTGAGTTTCTTTTCATGTCCCCTTGTTTTTCTTTTATCCCACTTTAATAAGTCTTCTCTATCAATGACTTTCATGATTCTGTAAACAGCCAATAGATCTCCTCTTTCTCTTCTTTGTTCCAGGGTTGGTAGTTCCAGCATCGATAATCTTTGTTCATATGTCAATTTTGAAAGTGTTTGGGGTCATCTTTGTTGTTGCTCTTGGGATTTTTTTTTGCCTTTTTATTGGAGGTCCATAGTGTCACATTGTACTCCAATCTTGGTCTAATCAGTATAACTAATATTTTTTTCTACCATTACTTCATCCAAGTAATTAAAAGCCACGTTTATTTATATTAGTAAATTGTAGGTTTCTCCACCTATTTTGTTTATATGCTTGTCTGGGGACATGTCTTTTGCGATAATTACTCCTAGGACCTTTACTGAACTAACTTTATTTCCTTTGTACCAATTTTATATTGTCATGATATTCTTTTTTTACTTTTTCCAAACTCTATTATACTACATTTCTTAATGTGTGTGTGTGTGCATGTGTAAGATATTTCCCCTATGAAAGGGATTCCCAATCTAGCTATCACTGGCACAGTTCAATTTTCCATTTTCAACAACAAAAACATCCTATGCACGCTATATGCACCTACATCTTGTTTTCCAACAGTCAAATATACAAACACTCCCAGACAGAGTCTTGTGAAAACTATCAATGAAACAATATGCTAACCATTCAGCAAAACATGTTTGGAATAAAATTCTATGCTAATCCTCTCAAAACATTGTACCCAACACATACTACACAGTATTCTGTATAATTTGACTATCAATAATTTGGCTACTACACTAATTTAACACTGATTTCAAAAGTTCTTGGCCACAGTAATTTCAAATATCCCAGCTAATGCACTAACCTGCTGTGCATTGTTTTTGTTGACTCAGATCTGACCACCTGCTGGGATGCTCTTGTGGTAATAATAATTGTTCTCTGGGGTTTCGCAGACTGAAAACGTGTGCTCTTTGGAAAAATATAATGTTGATGACTGAATAGGGTGAAAGTTAATCAGTGCAGGACAAGAAGTACTGTGTCTGGTATGGTGGTTGCATTTTGGGTAACCAGAGTCGGTGTTTAGGCCTATGCTGTATTGGTGTTTTATCATTTGCTAGGCAATGACCTGAACAGATTCATGCTAAAATGTAGCCCTTGTCTGTAATGGGAGAGACTTCTTGGATGGGCCGATGTCAGGTGGAGTTAAACTGAGTATGGAGGTCAGTTCTGGAATGTTTGTTTTGTGTTCTGAGGGTGTATGTGTTTTTGTATGGACATGTTATGAGGTATAGGTTGCAGATGTTTGAATAGTCTGATGATGGGGTTGTTTCTATGTTGGATTTACTTGGTTGTGTTTGTGTAATGTGGTAGGAAGGATGGGTAGGTTTGAAGACTTTTGCATAGAAATGTATGCCTATCATTTTCATGTGCTGCAGTGCATCTGATTATTATTCTTAAAGCTTTGCTTTGTACTGTTTGTTGGATATATATTTTTTTTCTTGATTGCTGGGAACCATGCGTGCAGGTGTAGTCAAGTGTGGTGGAGGGAGTGAACATGAAGGGACGTCCTAAGATGAGGTGGATGGGGCTTTGGGGAAGAGGGGAATGTCTGTTGAGGAAGGAAGGGAGAGGACAGAAGACAGGGGTGAATGGAGAACGGTTGTATATGGATGATGTTGTGATGCATGAGGTGGAATGGGCGGGGGGATGGGGGGTGAGGTAGTATGTATGAGCAAATTTTGACGCAGCCCGAAGGGATTTCTCCCTGTCTTCGCCTTTATGCATGGTGGGACGGAGAGGGGGGGGTCGCCGATTTAATGAAGCAGCCTTGCTGTGGATGTGCTGTGTCTTGCGACACTGCTTCTGACCCAGGGCAGTGGACATGGTGCAGGGATGACCCGTCATCCAGGAGGTGCTAAGATGAGAGGGAGGGTGGAGGGGTGTGGAGTGTATTCAGGAATGGAATGGGTGGGAATGATTTTATGCCTTTTCCTTTTTGGCTACCTCCCTTGCAAGGGGGAAAAAGCCTTGGTATATGTATGTATGTAGCTATTATTGTCAAACTAATATATATATATATCTTTTTACTCATACTATCACCATGGCATCCAAATGGCAATTTCATATGGTCACTACCACAAGTACAATACACATAGAAACACACACACAAACACATATATGAATACATGAGTTCAAACCTAAATATGATATCAAAGATATTAAGTTGGAACTGTACACAAATTTGGGTCTAGGTATGTTAGAAAATTAGAGAAAAGGAGACAGGACTCAACGAGCATTGCTACTTTCCTGTCTACTACAATTAGGTAAATGTATATACTAAGAGGCTCCTTCCTCTTTATAGGGAAGATAGCCAGTCAAGGCATACACCCACCCCCATCTATCCCATTTTAATATTGGCTTCTTGTGGATGAAAGGTCATCCCTGTCTCATGTCCATTGCCTGGGTCAAAAGCAATGCAGCAGAAACAGTACATCCACATTAGGGCCAGTTACTTCAGTGACTCTCCCCCTTCACGTGAAAAAAGAGAAGACGAGGTGATCCCTTTGAATTGTGTGAATTTATAATCCATTCACAATCATTCTCCACTCACACTTACCTCTTGCCTTCTCCCTTCCCTGCTCAACAGACATTCCTCTTTTACTCAAGGCCCCTTTCACCCTATCCACCCAGTTCTTTCTTGGTCTTCCACTCAAGTTCACTTACAGAAGTTATCATCTTTGCTGATAATTATATGTTTGTCACTAATATCTTCCTGCAGTTTATGCATAGTATGATTAATTTTGCTGATGCATATATTCTTGTTACCAGAACCTCCTAGATATGAAAGTATTGTATGATCAGTTTTGTCACTTTTTATTAATATCTCCTTGCTACTAAACAACAAATATATGTCAATATATCTAAATTATGCCTGATTTTGAAAAAAAATGGCATTGTTGCACTTGGAATGAGTCAAACAACAGGACCAAATATGTTAATATGTCAATTACAGTATAAGTTTGTTGTAAACTGTGGCATCCTTGCATAAATGTACACTCACAACAGTGGCATGACATCACCAAAATAACCTAAATTACAGAACTAGACCAATTTAATTCTAAAAGCACCACCCAGGCCATTACACGTATGGACCATGCTTGATGGAAATGCTTAATCGATTTGTCAGTCCAAATTTAATTCCAGTTTGAGAAGAGAAATAAATTAGGCCAAACAGATGTCAAATCCAGGAATGACTCTTAGAGCAAGACTTTTCAAAACTCCACTGATCAACATTTCATCCACATTTGCACACCACCAATAACATTAAGTGCACTTTACTTCTTGTGAACAGCACAATTATTATGTATGAATGACCTACAAATAGCAACAACCTTTCTTGGTCTATATGTTTTTTCTAGCACTTGCAAGACAATTTGGTAAAACTCCAGAATCATGCAAAAACATATATCTAACATTGTTCAATAGCTCTTAATGTAATATAAGCTAATGTAACCATTCCATAGAAAAAAAAATATTTTTCAAATACAAAAAACAAGTTAAAAATGTGTTTGAGTGATAGTGGTATATACCAATTTTGTTCAGTTGAGGAAATCCCATTCACTTTTTTTTTCCTAGCTGCTCCTATCTAGGAGGTGCCAAGATAAGAGGGAGGGAGGAGGGTGGAGGGGAGTGGAATATATAGGAAATGGAATGGGTGGGAGTGGTTTCTATGCCTTTTTATTTTTGGCTACCACCCATGTAGGGGAAAAAAGTCTTTGGTATATGTATGTATGTATGCTCCTATACAATCTAATTTAATTCAGGGTATCCCCCCCTTTTCCTATCTAAAAGTAAATAATAAAGTGGGAATCCTTCTCCTGTATTTTCTTACAAATGCCATCAGAAAATTCCAATACTAGAAACTAATGTATTGTCACTTTTGCTACAACTATAAATACTATAAAAAAAAAAAAAAGAAAAAAAAAAAAAAAATTGTACATAAAGAATTGTTAAGTGATATTTTAGGTAGAATTCAAAAATCATGCAAACATGGATGTCTAACATGAGACATCCATTACCCAACAGCTCCTAATATAACCTAATCTAATGTAAACATTTCATAAAAAAAAAATAATAATAAATAAAAATAAATAAATAAATAATACAAATAAAATGAAATAAATATATCCAGAAATGAAAGCAGTGAAAAATGTGATTGCGTGAAACTGGAATAGAACCATACTTTATTAGAGACAATAAATTTGATGAATACCAGATAGGTTACTTCATGTACATACTTTATCTTGTACTTGTGCTATGATTTTTGGTATTTTTGTTTTAAAAGTGTACACCCATGTGTTATAGCATTAGAAAATTAGATATCAATTTTGTAAATTATAATACATCAATGTAATACATATTTTTCTTGGCAGAAACCAATGCTAAAAGCTATGCAGAAATGAACTACTAAGTTGTGTCAACTACTTTAGACGCCATCTTTGTTTTGACAGAGTTGGAGGCCAAAGATGACAACAATGACCTGATGACCTCTACAATTACAGGTACTGCATAACTAAATGCAGGTTAGGTTAGGTAGGTAGGTTAGGCTAAGTAGATAGGTTGGGTTAAGCAAGTAGGTTAGGTCAGGTTAGAATAGACAAATTTATCATACTTTAATTTCTTCGACCTCCACCTCTACCAAAACAAAGATGGCATCTAAGTAGTCAATACAGCTACGTTTGTTTCTTTGTGGCTTTTAAAACTTGTTTTCTATTATTTTCTGCCAAGAATAACATATATCAATGTATTATAATTTAGAAAATTAATTATCCTTTATTGCTACATCCCACTGGTGTGCAGTTCTAAAAATTTACCCCAGAATCTAACTGAATGCACCTCTCTCTCACAGTTGTTGTTGGTTTCCCCAGTTATATATGGCAGCCTGGTTGCCAAGGCCAGTGACCCAGATGTCTGACCACAAGAAAAGCAATCTTATCAATGCTGTATGTCAACTACTTAACATAAAGGGATAAATGAGATAAGGTTGAGTTGGATGAAATAAATTATGCCTAACTCAACACAGGGTTATTATCCATTCCAATCATTTGGCTGCCATTATGAAACATTTCTATATTATATGAAGTACATCCTAATAGTGTAGGGGATCCACTTTTGAAATAGGTCTTTCCTTGTATTTGGGTAATAACTTGCCCAGTTTTCACAATTTTTTCAGATTAATTTGAAATAGATAAAATAAATAATTATAGAATAATAATAAGACAAAATAACCCCCTCTTTTTTGCCCACACAAGTTTATGCATAAATGTACATGATCATGGTCTAACATCAAATATCCAGTCTTTTGAGTGCCTGGCCCTACTACCACGATTGTGAAATTTCAAACTGGTTGCAATTTTTTTTCTCATAAATGGCTTACTGTGGCTTATTACTTATGCATCAAGCAACACTGAAAATAGATAGTCAAAAATTGTCTAGTTAGAAACTTAAAAATCCCAGCTTGACAGCTGCCTACAGTTTTAGGTAAATTTTTATAAGTGCCTGGCCCTACTACCACGATTGTGAAATTTCAAACTGGTTGCAATTTTTTTCTCATAAATGGCTTACTGTGGCTTATTACTTATGCATCTGGCAACACTGAAAATAGATAGTCAAAAATTGTCTAGTTAGAAACTTAAAAATCCCAGCTTGACAGCTGCCTACAGTTTTAGGTAAATTTTTATAAGTGCACACGTATGTAATATAGCAATAGAAAATTAAATAATAACTTCATAAATTATAATACCCCAATATAATATATGTTATTTTTGGCAGAAATTAATAATACTAATACAAGAGGTTGCTAAAAGCTATGAATAAGTAAACGTAGCTCCTTCGGTTACTTGAGATGTCATCTTTGTTTTGGTAGAGATGGAAGCCGAAGAAATTAAAGTATGATAAATTCAACTATTCTAACCTTATTAACCTAATCTGCATTTAGTAATGTGGTACCTGTAATTATAGAGGTCATCAGGGTTGTCATCTCTGACCTCTAATCAATCAAAACAAAGATGGAATCTAAAGTAGGCTACTTTAGATTCCATCTTTGTTTTGACTGAATGAAGTTGCTTCGACTACTTAGTAGTCGAAGCAACTTCATTCGTTTCTGTATAGGTTTTAGCAATGTTTTTTTATATTGATTTCTGCCAAGAAAAATGTTTATTACATTAATGTATTATAATTTACAAAATTGATATTTTTCTAATGCCAGTCAGTGACAGTGACTATCATTGTGTGTATTTCTAAAAAAAAACACCTAATTTTCTTTCAAATTATCAAATACAACTCAAGTATTTTTTTTTTACATTGATCATTCTCCTTTTTAACAGCCTGGAAAGCTCTCTCAATAGGATATGTAAAGTAAAGCCCGCAAAAGGAAGTTTCTTGCAGCCTGTAGGCAGTACTAACTTCGTAAGGTTTCTTAGATTAATCATGAATCTAGATTCTAGGTTCTTGAATATTTATCCCAAGCTCCTATTCACATGTCACATACACTGTTCCTCTCCAATTTTACACCTAGGATTTTGCAGAAACCGTACACGTTTCAATCTTAAGCATTTATTATTATTTTTAATGACTATAAGTTAGTTACTAACAAATCAAGTGGGCCTACCTTTTCTCTCCTGGGCAGTTAACGAATTTTTCAATATCGTCGTATACCAATTTGGCAAATTCATAGTCTTCGCCAGTGAGGTAACGATCATTCACCATAAAAGCCAGTTTGAAGGTGTATATGGTAACCTTTAATAAACTAGAATATGCACAAGCAATAATAAACAACGTTCAGCCAAGGACGTTTCCGAGTACTATGACGTCATATGTTTGTATGGGGTAGTTTCAAGATATTTGAAAGAGTAAATATTAATACCATATATTTTATTTGGGAACTCTCTGCATCTACATTAAATTTAATAAGAATCAGGGATTTATAGAACCAGCTATAACTTTAGAAAACTTGGATGATTTAAAATGCATGGAATCGTTTAACCGGGAGATTCAAATAACATTACTACGTGTGACAAGAATGTTTAATTCTAAGATAATTGACGGTTTTTATTCGTGTTATTTGTCTTAAAAACTCTTTAATTTATTACAGATGTATAAAATGATTACAACCCTCGCTAATTAATGAACCACGGAAACAACTGTTTAACATTTTTATATTGCCTTTAGACACTCATTAGCGTTGTATATATTATTCTAGTTTTCCATATGTATCTACGGAATTATTAAAATGACGCTCCAAAAACATTCGAAGAATATTAGATTCTTCATGAAATTCAGCTAATCGGATAGTATGAAAGCGCTTTGTTTATATGTTTACAAGTTGGGTGAATGATAGTAAATTTATGAGAAAAATTAATGGATTATATCCATGTACATCAATTATCTATAACTTATCTTATGAATATTAGAAATAACAAAATATTAATCTATATTGTTGGAATTAATTTATATTTATGCTAAAGCTCAAGTCAGTGCCTATATGCATGACGTCATGGTAAACAAGCAGACGCCAAAATATTTGACAGGTGACGCGGAGTACACGATTTAAGGTAACTCATGGCATGTTTTATGATGCAGATTCATGGTAGATTCTCTTTCAATGATTTGTTTTATATTATATGATGTAGGGAAAGACTTTCAATATATTATTATATAGATATTTAACTCAGGGATAAGTCAATCTGTTCTGATTAATCATTACATTACTGGACAAGGAACCAGGTATGAGTAACTCATTAATTATAAAATGTATATCCACTGTCCTCACCCAACAGACTTTTAATAATTTTACTTTATACGATTGCCCTATATTCTGAATGATTTATAATAAGTGAAAAGGCGCTAGTGGGTTTCAAAGATGGGCGAATGGAATGATTATGATTATCATGATTATGATGCTCGATTCACTGCAACACCACTGGTCTGGTACCATCGTTGGTACCAAGGAAAAGTATAACTCGTAAAAAATGTAAGAATTATGATACGACATGTATTACAGTATTATTTCCTACTTGCATTTTTGTATAATTTTGTTATCATATTTTTAAGTGACCTCAATGGAAATAACCCTTTTATAATTTATTGGGCTGCCTTTCTTTTAGTTATCCCTAATATATTATCATATTCTTACCTGTGGATCCATCTATATTCACACATTTCTTAATCAAGTCATTTGTTGATTGAATAATTTGCACTGGTTATAGGGTAATAGGCTTGAATTGCTTTTAAAAAAATAAAATTAAATCTAAAGTTGATAATGGTCTGACAACATTGTTTCTACATTCTGTAGTGGCTCATTCAGTATTTGATGTTACTGAATACATATTATTTATCAACTTAATGAATTTATACATGTATTACATTTTTATTTTAATCATGTATCTTACAAATGCTACTGCCTACTGAAACCACTATGTCTGGAGATGGAAGGGGTGAAGTACAGATGTGTGTTTACTAACTTACTTGAAACAGCCACCTTATTCAGAGTTCACCCTTCATGGCCCACATATAGGAACCTACTTGTGCTGGTCAATTAAGATGGGCATCAAAGAGAATCATCTCCCCAGTTCTCATCATCAATTCCCATTAACACTCTCCTCAAGTGGTGTTGTTTTAGCATTGTCAGTTATCATTTGCATTGTTTTATTTTGTGTTGTATGTAGGATGTTTTTATTTTCTTAACTATTAGGTACTGTACTAAGGATGCATAGTTAAATTTAATTCTTATGAGATATTTATTTATTCTGATAAGTGTCTCTTGTCCAAATCTTGTACCTGCTGTTGTTCTCAGTGTATTCAGTTTCTTGTTTATTTTCAGTGTGATATCTTATATGTGTGGTGTGCCTGAGCAGTGGGCAGGAGACAGTGATGACCCTTTATCAAAGAGGATTTAAGATGAGAGGGAAACAAGTGTGGTGAATGACAGTGGAATTGGTGGGAGTGTGTGCGTACCTCCCTTTCTAGGCTAAAGAAGCCCTTGGTATATGGATAGATAGTGAAGATGTGTTTATAAAAGTTAGAATTGGTGATAGTAGTGCTCCTTAAGGGACTCCATTGTACAGTTTTTTGGTTGTTGATAGATGGTCATTCTGTGGTACTATTTGTGTTCTTTACCAGATTATATAATATAAGAAGTTTGTAGTATTCATAACTTCAAAATGTATATTTTTCTTGTTGTTACACTATTAATTTCTTTCTTTTTCACAGGTTCTTTGAACCATTACTGCTATGAATTTTTAATGAAGAAATATACATAAACTCAACAAATGGATGATGATGATAGTGTTGTAAGTTAAATTATAGCTCATAAACATTTAATATTAATAGCACTGTTATTCCCATATAAAAGTTATGCTCATAAACATACAGGAATGGGGAGTAGTTGAGAATTACTATGAACATTTAATAGATTAAATCATGGAGCCCATGTGGAGCAGTGGGTAATGTTCCTGCCTCAGAATGCAGAGGGTCCAGGTTCGATTCCTGGTCAGCGCAAAAATACTTTCTGGGTTTCACAACTTTCCAACCCCTCTACACAACTGCAGACATCAAACATTGCATGTTGAGAAAAAGGATTGTGGTACTCCCCAAGGCAGTCATAGTTCCTCTTGGGGATCAGTGCCACCTGCGTAGAGCCGGTGGCCAGGGCTGGTTGCTGCTGTTTGGCCCCCAACTCTTGGGGTTGGGGGGTGGTCGCACGACGTAGACGCTGCAGCTGACCGCATTGTGAACAGCTGCCCAGGATGTAACACTTCACCCCATACCATACAACACATAATGGAAGACTGCATTATACACAATCATGCACACAAACAACACAACATACACTCTATAAAGGATTTGTGAGAAAACCCAGTTTCGGCTGTGGCATTCCTTGGGGAGAAGGGACTGCTTGGACAGACAGTCTAGGGAATGACAACAACAACTGCAGATATCAGAGTTGTGGTAGATCAGTGTTGTATATGTATGCTAGTACCTAATCAGTATGATTGAGCAGATAACACTGATTTCAGGCTTCATTCACAACCACAGCCATTCCAAAATACCAAAGAAAACCTCACATGCACTTCTCACCGTACATAAAGCAGTGGGTTCCCAGACAGGCCATAGTGTGAACAACTAAACTACAAGACAATACAATACCAGGTTAACTAACCAGGTCAAGCCCTCCAATAGCTAGATACTGTATTGGCAAGGAGTAAGTTTAGAAAAAGGGGGCCAGAAATGCATGCACTCAAACCTCTACTTAAACGGTAAAAAGTATGTAGAATAAAATTGACTAAGTTTAAAATACATGGAATTCTCCATTTATTATACCTGATTTTGAATTCATATATAGCTATGAAATTGCATAAGTTTGTACTACCCCTTGATTTCCCCTCTAAAGAGCAATGGATTGATTAATTGATGGACACTTGTTTACAAGATTTAGTTGTGAATATTGATATTTTCTAATGTAAACAAATTTATTTAGAACTGTTTCTTTCATTCATGAACTCTGAATTAAAATATTTATTTTTGAAAACAGAGTGAAGATGAGTTGGCTGGGTTGCGGAGACGATTCAGCAATGAAGGTGTGGAATGGGAGACTCAAGATTGGAGTTCTCGAACACTTCATGCTTGGCGTTGGCTTGTCGATGCTGAAGCCAATCTAAAGGCCTCTAGGCACATCATTGATAAGTTACGGAGGCAGCACGATGAAGAAAAAGTTGTGAGTGTAACATTCATTACTATTGGTGACTTTTTTATTCTTATTTCTTTATATTTTATTATTTTTATGACACATGAAAAGAATGAATGAAAAAAGATTAGTAAAAGAGGTGTGGAAAGCAGAGGTGGAGGGAGTGAACATGAGGTGGCAACCAAGGATGAGATGGATGGATGGGGTAAAAGGGGCGTTGAGAAAGAGGGGGATGTTTGTTGAGTAAGGAAGGGAGAAGACAGAAGATAGGGGTGAGTGGAGAATGGTTGCATATGGATGATGCTGTGATGCATGGAAGGGAGTGGGTAGGGGATGGGGGGTTAGGGAGTGGTTATGTGTGAATGATATTTTGATGCAGCCCAAAGGGATTTCTCCCCATCTTCTCTTTTTCTGCATGAGGGGATGGAGAGAGTGGCTGCCAATTAAATGATGTGGCTTTGCTATAGATGTGCTGTGTCTTGCTGCATTACTTCTGACCCAGGGCAATTGGTGAAATGCAGGGATGACCTGTCATCCAGGAGGACCCAAGAAAAAAGGGAGGAAGGAAGGGGTGGTGAATGGGAGTGGAGTGTGTGGGGATGAAATGGGTGGGAGTGGAATTGTACCTATTGACTTTGGCTACCTCCCTTGTAAGGGCGAAAAAGCCTTTGGTATACGTATGTATGTATTATTTTTATTTTATTTATTTATTATTATTATTTTTTTTTCATTATTTTTATTGTTATTATTATTTTTATATATATATTTTTTATCTTTTATCTTATTTTTCATCTATTTTTTTTATTTATTTTTTTATTATTATTTTTTTTATGGATACCATTGTCAAGTAGAGTGGGGGCATTGGCTCCCTACATACATATATCAAGGGCTTTTTCCACCTTACAAGGGAGGTATCCAAAGTTAAAGGCATAAATCCACTCCCACTTATTTCATCCCCACATACTCCACTCCCATTCACCACCCCTCCCTCCCTCATTTTTGGCTCCTCCTGGATGATGGGTCATCCCTGCATCTTGCACACTGTCCTGGGTCAGAAGCAATGCAGCAAGACACAGCATATCTACAACAAGGCCACTTCATTTAATCAGTGTCCCCCTCTTTCCGTCCCCTCATGCAGAAAAAGAGATGATGGGGAGAAATCCCTTCAGGTTGCATCAGAATATCATTCACACATACTCTCTCACCCCCCATCCCCCACTCTCTCCCATCCATGCATCACAGCATCATTCATACACAACCATTCTCCACTCACCCCTGTCTTCTCCCTTCCTTCCTCATGCGGAGTCATGCAGTGTCTAAAAAAGGGAGGTACAGTGATGGTGGACTGACTGGTGAGGTTGTTTAATGTTTGTCTAAAAGAGGGTAGTGTGCAGCAGGACTGGATGGATGCCTATATAGTTCCACTTTACAAGGGAAAAGGAGACAAGTGTAAGTGTAGTAGTTCCGGAGGGATCAGTTTGTTGGGTGTAGTTGGGAAGGCTTATGGGAGGGTTTTGATTGAGAGGATTAGGAGAGGAACAAAGTGAGTAATTGGTGAGGAACAGTGTAGGTTTAGGAAAGGTAGGGGTTGTGTAGATCAGATTTCTGTGGTAAGGCAGATATGTGAGAAAGCTTTAGGAAAAGGTAAGGATGTTTTTTTGGGCCTTTATGGATTTGGAAAAGGATTATAACAGGGTAGACAGGAAGGCAATGTGGGAGGTATTGCAGATATATGAGATTGGAGGAAAGCTGTTGAGAGCAGTCAAGAGTTTTTACAAGAGTAGTAGAGCCTGTGTTAGAATTAGAAATGGAGAAAGCAAGTGAATTGAGGTAAAGGTGGGACTTTGCTGGGGCTTACAAAGGATTACAAAGGCGGAGCATGCCGACAGGAGACCTTTTGGTCCATATCTAGGTCGGATGTGGAAAAAAATCATACATACATATACCTATACCAAGGCTTTTTCCCCCTTCCAAGGGAGGTAGCCAAAAAGGGAAAGGCATAAAAACACTCCCACCCATTTCATCTCTAAATACACTCCACACCCCTCCCACCCTTCCTCTCATCTGAGCACCTCCTGGATGACGGGTCATCCCTGCACCCTGCCCACCGCCCTGGGTCAGAAGCAGTGTCGCAAGACACAGTACATCCACAGCGAGGCCGCTTCATTTAATCGGCGACCCCCCCTCTCCGTCCCCCTTTGCATATAAGGCGAGGACGGGGAGAAATCCCTTCGGGCTGCGTCAAAATTTACTCACACATACTACCCCACCCCCCACTTCCCCGCCCATTCCTCCTCATGCAGTCACAACATCATCCATATACAACCATTCTCCACTCACCTCTGTCTTCCGTCCTCTCCCTTCCTTCCTCAACAGACATTCCCCTCTTCCCCAAAGCCCCCTTCACCCCATCCATCCACCTCATCCTAGGACGTCCCCTCATGTTCACTCCCTCCACATCTGCCTTCCATACCTCTTTTACTAGTCTTTCTTCACTCATTCTTTCCATGTGTCCAAACCATCCTAATATTCTTTCATCAACCCTATCTCCCAAATCCTTTTTCACCCCTGTTCTCCTCCTCACCTCCTCATTTCTCACTCTATCTAGCCTAGTAACCCCCACCATACTTCTCAGACACCTCATCTCAAACACATTCAAACTCCTTCTCTCTTCTTCTCTTATGTTCCACGTTTCTGCCCCATACAGTGCTGTTGGCACAATCACTCCTTCATACAGTCTCCTCTTCGCATCCATTCCCAAATGTCTATTCCTCATTACACTCTTTAAACCACCAAGGCATTTACTCGCTTCTCTCAATCTACATTCTACCTCCACCTTCACTCCACCTTTTCCTGCTACACTTGCACCCAAGTATCTAAAACTATCCACTTCCTCCAGTCGCTCTCCCTTAATGTTCACTTCCAGTCTACTGCCACTTTCACCCCTTGTACATCTCATCACCTTACTTTTACCCACATTTATCTTTAGCTTTCTTCTATCACATACTCTCCCAAACTCTGCTTAGGTGGTTATCTAAATGATTCTTAAAACTTTGAACTGAACTACATTGCACTACCTGTGCAGGAAGTTTATTCCATTCATCAACCACACGGTTGGCAAAGTTGTTTCTACCCACTTCCAAATTGAATCTATTTCCAGACAGTTTGAGACCATTGTTTCTTGTCTGATTCTCATTCAATGTGAAAATTTTGTCACTTTTGATGTTGTCAATTCCCTTTAGAATTTTAAAGACCTGTATCAAGTCACCTCTGAGTCTGCACTTTTTTAGGGAAAACAGATTCATATGTTTTAGTCGATTTTCGTATGATTTATTTTTTATATTTGGAATCAGTTTTGCGGCTCACCGTTATACTTTTTCCAGTCTGTCAGTGTCTTTAATGAGATACGGTGACCATACGGAAACAGCATATTCCAAATGTGTCAAGTCACCATAGCTGTTCAATTTATACAAGGATGAGGTGGTGCAAGGGGTAAATGCAAGGGTAATGGACAGGGGACTGGAGATGGTTAAAGAAAATGAAGAAAAATGGGAGATAAACCAGTTGTTGTTTGCTGATGACTGCACTTGTAGCAGGATCAAAGGAGGGATTAAGGAAGTTAGTGACAGAATTTGGGAAGGTGTGCGAAAGAAGGAAGTTGAAGATGAATGTAGGTAAAAGAAAGATGATGAGATGTACAAGGGGAGAGGATGGCAGCAAATTAGAAGTGAGTATTAAGGGAGAGAGACTGGAGGAAGTGGATAGCTCTAATGTGAATGTGGTGGAAAAAGGAGTGGAGATAGAATGTAGATTGAGAGAAGCATGTAAATACTTTGGTGGATTAAAAAGTGTAATGAGAAATAGACATTTGGGAATGGATGTTAAGAGGTGATTGTGCCGACAGCACTGCATGGGGCAGAAACATGGAACATAAGAGAGGAAGAGAAACAAGAGTTTAAATATGTTTGAGATGAAATGCCTTGAAAATATGGTAGAGGTTACTAGGCTGGATAGAGTGAGAAATGAGGAGGAGAGCAGGGGTGGAAAGGTAGTTGGGAGATAGGATTGATGAAAGAGTGTTGGGATGGTTTGGACACATGTAAAGAATGAGTAAAGAAAGAATAGTAAAAAAAGTGTGGAAGGCAGAGGTGGGTGGAGTGAACATGAAGGGGCATCCAAGGATGAGATGGATGGATGGAGTAAAAGGGGCATTGGGAGAAAGGGGATGTCTGTTGAGGAGTAAGGAGGCTCCCTGCATAAGATGGCATAAATAAAAAAGACAAATGCTTACGAAGCTGACATGGAAACAGGCTTTACACACCTGAACAATGAGACTAGCAATTCCTTGTATTTTTCTCCCATGTGCTGTTTGGTTAAAAAGGTATATTTTTCCTCAGCTAACCCCATGTAAGATGGGAAAAGGCCTTTGTATTTGTTTATGTATTTACCTAATTGTAGTATACAGGAAAAGAGCAATGCTCATTGAGTTCCATCTCTTATTCTCTTATTTTCTAACATAACTAGACTCAAATTTATGTGCAGTCCCAACTTAATCTATATTCTTGATTTCCATTAATTTAGATTTGAACTCGTGTATTTTTTTAGCTTGGGCTGTATCACCTTCTATGCTATTCCACATATTAATGCATCTATATGCCATTACTGCTTGGCAGTTTTAAATTTAATGTAGCTTAGTTAACCCTCTGACTCAGAGGAGATTAAACTATTTTTATGTTTTTCTGTTATATTTATAAATTTCATTTCATGGCCTATGGTTGTATTCCCAGTCCACTGGATGTAATTACAAAGTTTTACTTCATTTCTTAAGGAATTGGAAGAATACACAGAGCACTTGCGGAAGAAGTGTGAAGAAAGAGTTCGTGAGTTGGAAGATGAGGTGAAAGAATTGAAAGGAGGCCTTGAGGAGCTTCTCGCAGGTACTCAGGCTATTGTGTCAATGCTCAATAAAGAGGGACTTGAAGATATTGCACAAAGCTCACTTGGAGAACAGGTAATACTATTTAGAGTAATCACAAAATACTAACAAGTTGAATGATTAATTGGCATGGTTTATATTTGTTCTTAGTGATTATGAAGATGCAAAAAAGTGTTATTCTGTCTTTACAGATAGCATACCTATTAGTTGAGAGGTCAAGACTTTTAGAAGACTTAGAAGCAATAAGAAAGACTCCAACAAGTGACAGAGAGAAGGATCTCACATCACAACTCATAAAAGTATTGTTGAATTTTTTCTCCTTCATCTTTTTCTTTATTTTTTTTTCTTTGGCTTAGAATGCTTGGTAGAATAATTATTGTGATGACTAGAAAATGTAAAGGCATTTTTTTGCACCCAAGGTGAGCACAGAGCATGAGTTACTGAAACATGCTCACAAGGAACAGGATGCAAAAACAGCAGAAATGGTTGACAGGGTTAAACTGTTAGAGAGAGCATCAAGGCAGTTAGAAGTTGACAATGAGTCACTAGCATACAAGGTAGGAATGGAAAGCCTTTTGTGTAACTGCTATTGAATGGTAAAAATTTCTTAATTAAAAGGTTGTTTGTGTGGAATCTGGTTTTTCATGTCATAGAAACTTTTCTCATAATAGAAAATCAGTGATACATCTCACTTTTGAAGTGCAAGAGATTATGTTGGTATATGTCATTTTGATAACTAGTTTTAGACAAATTTCTCAGTAATAGATATCAGTATGCTGATGACTATAGTTTTTGTATTAATAGCCTGTTCACAATAATCTATATGCATGCATACCTATTGACCCATCACGATGAAGCTGTCTGAGGCACTTACTGAGATTGAGGATCGAGAATCTCAGTTACGGAAATACACAAAGAGTGAGTCAGGCTTTGAGCATGCTGAGTGTGTGTGTGTGTTTTTTCTATATATTTATGTTTTTGCTTCATATTTCATCTAATTGAAGCACTGGAGATGGGTACTAGTTAGTGGTGATCCTGTAAGACAAATATCAGAAAAAATCATCTTGCTGCCTATTTCCAAAACTGCATCATCATCATCATAATTATCATCAATATTTCATTTACAATACCCTTTTAGGTCATTTATTATCATTGCTTGCATCTTCAGGCATGTTGTGAGTGTATTATGCTTGCTTTCCAGTGATGAGAATATTATAGCTCTCCTGAGTAGTGCATTTTTGTTTAATTGAAATATAGAGGTTGGTTTAGTTTTGTTTTGTTTCATAAATCCCTTAAAGAAATGGCCCAGCTGTCATGCTGTACTTGACATTCCTGTGATCTCACTGTATTACACTTCTGCTTGTTTCATTTGGTGAATATCTTCATGTGTTTGCTTACATATGAGGGGACATATGAAAATGCAGTTTTTGCACCTTTGAGATTTTATATTATTTCATAATTTTTTTAACCTGTTACATACCACTTTGTTTTTATATTGCATGATTTAGGTAATTTAGTGTGTGATATTAACTCTTCTTAGAATAAATAGCCCTGCACTGGGACATGAACTACCTATTAAGATGCAGATGATGTTAATTTTAAGGCAGGGGTTGTCAACCTTTTTACTGTTACACACCCTGAGAGTCACCATACCCTGAGAGTCACCATACCCCCATTAACCTGACATAGAATATAGAATGGTAATATAGTAATTGAGTGGAAGGGTGGAGGGGTGTGGAGTGTATTCAGGGATGGAATGGGTGGGAATGATTTTATGCCTTTTCCTTTTTGGCTACCTCCCTTGTAAGGGGGAAAAAGCCTTGGTATATGTATGTATGTAATATAGTAATACTAATGAAATATACACTGGCACTGCAATAGATATAAAATGATTCAAATTGTAATGACTTTATTCATCAGTTAAGCATAATATGAAAAACAATGTACAGTGATCTACACATGCAATAGTTTTCTCTTAGCAAATTTAAATGTATAAGTAACCTTTTACTATTCACCTAAGTACATACATACATATACCAAGGCTTTTTCCCCCTTCCAAGGGAGGTAGCCAAAAAGGGAAAGGCATAAAAACACTCCTACCCATTTCATCCCTAAATACACTCCACACCCCGCCCACCCTCCCTCTCATCTGAGCACCTCCTGGACAACGGGTCATCCCTGCACCCTGCCCACCGCCCTGGGTCAGAAGCAGTGTCGCAAGACACAGCACATCCACAGCAAGGCCGCTTCATTTAATCAGCGACCCCCCCCTGTAAAACATCCTGCAAACCCCTGGGGGCTCACAAGCCCCAGGTTGAGAACCTCTACTTTAAGGACTTAGTGACACCCATAAGCCATGCAGTATTTGGTCAAGTCAGGAAATAAATCTCCACTCATGAAGGAATGCAGATGAACTTCTTAACTTTCAGTACCTCTCATCTCTGCTATTCTTCTTAAACCTTATCTAAACCATTCTTAGGATACCATTCTTTTTTTTTTTCTTCTTCTTCTTCTTCTTATGCTCCTGTCATTGTAATGTATAGTAAAGGAGCTATATTTGTGGGGTCTTGTCATTTTTTTCTTCACCTATTATACCTAGTTTTGAATATATATATTAACTTGGGATATGTCTTGTCTTGTCTTGTCTTGATTTAGATGTCCTCTATCAAGGCCAACTTGGAAGTCCACCTCTGAATATGTCAACTTCAAAGCTTTTCCATGATTTGGCACATCTATATGGAAAACTTTCTTGAGAATTTAGATATGTGGTCTTTTCTAATTCATTCCTATGAACTTGTGATTCTCTGCTGTCCTAGACCAAGAGGTCTTTTCTGTAATTTTTTTTTATATATTTTTTATGACCTAAACACCATTATTATTCTCAATATTATTTTTCTTCTTTCTTTTAATAATGGCAGATCCAATGCTTTTAATCTCTTCATAAGTTTTCCTTGCATGGCTGGGAACCAATTTTTTTGCTGCTCTTTGTATTTTCATAGTCTTGCATGGGAGTGATCACTGGAGGTGACTGTGGTGTAATCAGTAAGCACACCTATTCAGCAAGTGGGAGGTCCCTGGTTTGATTCTTGGGCAGTACAAACTTTGCAATTATGCTCCCTATCCAACATGGCACAGTGAGTAGGACCCTGTAATTAATGCACAATCCTGGAGAGATGGGGCCCAGGGAGGGAAGATGTACAAGTGTTCACTGGAGGCAACTGTGGTGTAATCAGTAAGTATGCCTACCTGGCAAATAGGAAGTCCTAGGTTCAATTCCTGAGTGATGCCAGCTTAGCAGTGATGTTTCATATCCAACATCTTGTTTATGTCCTTCAAAACAAAATTGTGAGAATATAGTACAAATATCAGTGGCCAGATTGGTTCACAGGTTTGCAGATGAAATATATGAAGAGAGATTAGAAGCACTGAATCTGCCATTACTGAAAGATAAAGAGGTTTGGGCCAACGCTGATTGATGTATAACAATTTTTCTTGGTGTCCCATCTTTGCTGAGGATAATTTTTTTCCATTAAGAACATACATATATATACCAAGGGCTCTTTCCTCTTTACAAGGGAGGTAGCCTAGTAAAGGAGAAAGAGCCCTTGGTAGGTACATACTCAAGGTATAAAGAAATCCTGATTTTGCCAAAATCACGTGCATGTCAATGGTTATTCTTTTGTTGTAGCTCCTGCCAGATTATTTTAGTCATCTAAGTGGAATCCATTCATTAAGGTGAATAATCTTTTTAATCTGCCACCACACTATTTTATTCATTTCTGTAGTGCCCCTTTGGTAAGGAATGTGGTAATGATTCTGTGATTAATGAGAGCATAATGTAAATGCATAGAATTATTTATTCATCGTACAAATTGAAATGGCATTTTTTTATGTGTTTTATCTTTTGAGTAGATTGCCCTGGTGGAGGTGAGGATTCTGGTCCACCTAGCCTGCGAAGTCTTCCATTGTCTGATGCTTCTTTTCTACGAGGAGACAGCTCACGTAGAAGTTTTAAAAGAAGAGAATCACCAAGGAATAGTGGGAGATTGAAAAGAAGGTGCAGATCTTAAAAATTAATTTATACAATTCAGAACATCTACAAAATATACATACTCATAGTTATATAATACTGATACAAATGTACACACCATTCACACTACATCGTTTGAATATTTGTTGTAAATATTGTGGCAGGATCAGAGGAGGGATTAAGGAAGTTAGTGACAGAGTTTGGGAAGATGTGCAAAAGAAGGAAGTTGAAGATAAATGTGGGTAAAAATAAGGTGATGAGATGTATGAGGGGAGAATGTGGCAGCAAATTGGAAGTGAGTATTAAGGAAGAAACACTGGAGGAAGTGGATAGCTTTAGATACTTGTGTGCAAATGTGGTGGGAAAGGAAGGAGTGGAGGTGGAGGTAGAATGTAGATTGAGGGAAGCAAGTAAATGCCTTTGGTAATTAAAAAGTGTAATGAGAAATAGACATTTGGGAATGGATGATTAGAGGATATTGTATGAAGGAGTGATTGTGCTGACAGCACTGTATGGGGCAGAAACATGGAACATAAGTGAGGAGAAGTTTGACTGTGTCTGAGATGAAATGCCTGAAAAGTATGGTAGAGGTTACTATGCTGGATAGAGTGATAAATGAGGTGAGGAGGAGAATGGGGGTGGAAAAGGAGTTGAGAGATAGAGTTGATGAAAGAATATTGGGATGGTTTGAACACATGGAAAGAATAAATGAAGAAAGATTAGTAAAAGAGGTGCGGAAGGAGTGAACACGAAGGGACAACCAAAGCTGATATGGATGGATGGGGTAAAAGGGGGCATTGGGGAAGAAGGGAATGTCTGTTGAGGTAGGAAGGGAGAAGACAGAAGATATGGTTGTGTATGGATGATGTTGTGATGCATGGAAGGGAGTGGGTGGCAGATGGGGGTAGAGGGAGTATGTTTGAATGATATTTTTGATGCACCCTGAAGGAATTTCTCCCCCATCTTCTCTTTTTATGCATGAGGGGACAGAGAGGGGGGTTGTGCTCTGTCTTGCTACATTGCCTCTGACCCAGGGCAGTGCTTGAGATGCAGGATGAGCTGTCATCCAGGAGGAACCAAGATGAGAGGGAGGGAGGGGGTGAATGGGAATGGAATATGTGGTGATGGAATGGGTAGGAGTGGATTTTATCCCTTTGTTTTTTGGCTACCTCCCTTGAAAGGGGGGGGGGGAAAGCCATTGGTGTATGTATTATTATTGTTGTTATTATTATTATTATTACATACAGATATATACCAAACATCTTTTCCCCCTTACAAGGAAGGTAGCCAATAACAAAGGCATACTCCACTCCCAATCATCCCCCACTCCTTCCCTGTGTATTGTTAATGTGAGTTAAATACATCCCTAGTGAGGTACTGAGAGGAAGATCTCCAAGGAACAGTGGAAGGAGAACAAAGAGTGAAGGGAAGCAAATCAATGGCACAGAAGACAAAAAGCCTGTTGATGTGGTCCTCGACTCTCTGGATAGGTAAGAATGGTGTAAACACTTGACACATCTTTGTCACTAATAATCAACGCTAGGCTATCTTAATCTTTCGGGACAATGTTGAACCAAAGTGGTAGAGTTATAGAGGTAGTAAAGTAGAGATTTGAGGAGGATGAGAGAACAGATTGATTATAGAAGTTAAAAGTGATCAGCTTTCTTCTTTGAGTGTGGGATTGGTTTTAGATTGGAGGCTGGTGGAATGGTATTGAAGAAGAGGAGAAGAGATGAAGCCAGAACAGGAGATAATGGAAGGAAATCAAACTCTACTTCATCAAACTCCTCCAGACTTCAATCCTACTGAGATATTCCTCTCACAACAAATGAAAACAACTCTAGCACATTTGCATTCAGGCCACCATCCATCTTTAACCCGTTGCGGCCGATCGCGGTAAAATAAAATGTCACGCCAGAGACGACGGGGTAGGTGAAAATTTTTTTTTCTCTGTTTATGGGCTAAATCAACTCATTTGGGTCTAAATAGTAAGAAAAACATCAATAGACAAGTCACCTTGGCGTATTTTGGTGGTAGGGAGCAACCTATGAGACGACGGGGTAGGTGAAAAAAAAATTCTGTTTATGGACTAAATCAACTCATGTGTCCAAAATAGCACGTGATTTCCGCGGCATTTTCGCTAATGGGGTCGAGCGAGTACGCACAAAATAGAGGTCAGGGGTCAACTGGTGAGGGTGCGTGGGTCGCGCCGTGGGTGGTCGGGGTGCGCGCGCAGACACTGTGCGTGGGTATAACACATGCCAATGTGCCATACTATTCATATTTTACCCAAACAAGTCATAACTCTTGCTAATTTCGTATTTTAAAACGTGACGGATTATTACGTCAATCGTCGCTCGTTCGGCTTTTTATTCTGAGGCGCGGAAAATACATCCTCCATGTTTACCGTAAAATTGAACCAGTTTAGGAAACTGGCAACTCAATCAGGCTCCTTCCCTGGGAAGATCCATCACTCCTCTATCACGTGACACCCGGTAGAAGCTCAGGGGGCGGGTATTTCAAAAGTTACATAGCAACAAATGAAAGCCACTTACGCGACGGATCATTACGTCGATCGTCACAGCGGTAACCTTTTAGGTGACGTAATATTACGTCGGTCGTACACAACGGGTTAAAACAATACTAATACAGAATAGACCTAGCCACAGATGCAAATTGCCCCATAGGAAATCATCACACAAAACATGCTAAACATGTCATCCTACATTAGTCTAATCTTCTCTTACCTAGACAACAGTGACTTGTGGGCCATCCCAGTGGCTGTTACTAGTTACCTGAAAGCTATAGATCTCCTACAAGAAATACTTGAGGAACCAGAATGGTTAACTGAATAACACAATCGGCTTACTTCATAGTTTTTTCATAGTGACATGCACATTTTATCCCTAGCTCATGAGCATATACATCTTCACACCATTTATCCTTTACATTTATTTTTAATAATGAGATACTATTCTTTTAAAGGAATGACTCAATTGTGGGTTATTCAGTGAACAGTGAGGCCGCCTCACCAAACCAGCTCCATTCCCTCCTTGAGGAACAAATCCAAACTTCCAGAGACAAAATTGATATGATTGAGGATATCAAGAAATTGAAGGTGAGCTATTATTCTCATTAGGGAGTACAGTTGAATGACTGTTATGTATGCCCATTTTCCAAAACTGTCATGGAAGATCTTGTCAAATAAGTGCTAGTTGTGATTCATGTTTTTTTTTTTTTTTTTAATTGGTAACTTTGATATGAGTAGTTATCAATGTACATGTCACACAGGATAGAGATAGAGAATTGCTCACTCCATTACTTCACAATTTGGATGTCATTATTTTATTCTATTCTAGTTTAAAACTACTCTCTGTTATAATATGTTTCCAATACTATGAGGTTTTCTTTGTCCTCTGTGTGGTGGCTGGGAGGATTTGGAGTCTACTACCAGGCCAGTTTTGTGTTGGTATTGTTTTTGGTAAGATAAAGGGATGAAAGGGAAACTGAGTGACGAATGTGAGTGAGATGGGTGGGGTGGGTGCATATTTTGGCAGGCAACCTCCCTTTCACAAGGGACAAAATATTTTGGTGTATAGATAGATCAATAGGTAGATTGTTTATGTGCTGTGTGATGACCTGAGCAGGCAAGTGTTATTTCTCTAAGTTGTGGGAGTGTTTCCTCTTCTGGGTTTATGTTGGAGGTACCTGGTTTAGTTCTGTATTTGTTGGTCTTACATAAGTATTTGTTTTGTTATCTGATTATATATTTCTCTAAGGAGGTATTGTAGGCAGGTTTTGGATGAAGTTTGAGTATGCTAAAGGTGTTGGTTTATTGTTGCACCCTCTGAGTTGAGGTTATGTGGTGTAATGTGAGTTTTAGGGTATTCACATCACAAGGGACATGCACTGTTCTTCATTTAGTAATATGGATGACCTATTTGGGTTGTTTTGGTTCAACCTGGTGTTATTATTAAAGCTTTGATATGTGTTTTGTTATTTTTATTTATTTATTTTTTTGCTTTAAGCAACAAAATAGCAGTGAATGGATAGATTAGTGTGGTTCCTATGAGTTGTATGTACACAATGATGGAAAAGAGTTAACCTCCTTTGCATGCTTACTTTTCAGTCTCAGATGGAGAAGCTCAAGAGAGAATCTTTGGAATCAGGTGACAAATATGAGATGATCATCCGCAAGTATGAGTTGTATAAAATCAAGACCAAAACCAAAATCAACAGTGTCAAGTTAGTTGATAATCTCCAAAGATTGTTTTTCAGTTGTCTTTCTAGCAGCATTATGATTTTCTAATATTTTATTTGTTTTTCGTAAAAAGGGAATGAATCACATAGATTGCAGTGATGGATTATATACATACATATACCAAAGGCTTTTTTCCCCTTACATGGGGGGTAGCCAAAAAGAAAAAGGCATAGAAATCACTCCCACCCATTTCATTTCCCATATATTCCACTCCCCTCCACCCTCCTCCTTCCCTCCTATCTTGGCACCTCCTGGATGACGGGTCATCCTTGCATCCTGTCCACTGCCCTGGGTCAGAAGCAGTGTTGCAAGACATAGCACATCCACAGCAAGGCCACTTCATAAATTTGGTGACCTCCCCCTCTCCGTCCCCTCGTGCAGAAAAGGAGAAGACGGAAAGAAATCAATTTTTTTTTCATACATACTTCCTCACCCCCATCCCCCACCCACTCCCCCTCATGCATCACAGCCTCATCTATACACAACCCTTCTCCATTCACCCCTATCTTGTGTCCTCTCCCGTCCTTCCTCCACAGACATTCCTCTCTTTTGTAAAGCCCCTTTCACCCCATCCATCCATCTCATCCTAGGACACCCCCTCATATTCACTCCTTTCACCTCTGCCTTCCACACTTCTTTTACTAATCTTTCTTCACTCATTCTTTCCATGTGTCCAAACCATCCTAATACTCTTTCATCAACCCTATCTCCCAGTTCCCTTTCCACCCCTGTTCTCCTCCTCACCTCCTCATTTCTCACTTAATCTAGCCTAGTAACCCCTATCATACTTCTCAGACATTTCATCTCAAACACATTCAAACTCCTCTCTTCCTCTTTCATGTACCATGTTTCTGCCCCATACATTGCTGTTGGCACAATCACTCCTTCATATAACCTCCTCTGAGCATCCATTCCCAGATGTCTATTTCTCATTACACTCTTCAATCCACCAAGGCATTTACTCGCTTCTCTCAATCTACATTCTACCTCCACCCCTACTCCTCCCTTTCCTGTCACATTCGCACCCAAGTATCTAAAACTATCCACTTCCTCCAGTTTCTCACCCTTGATGCTTACTTCCAGCCTACTATCACTCTCTTCCCTTGTACATCTCATCACCTTACTTTTGCTCACATTTATCTTCAGCTTCCTTCTTTCACACACCTCAAACTCTCTCACTAACTTCCTCAATCCCTCTAATTTAGAAGCATATTATCAAGTGCTGGTTGATTGTGTTTTATCATTGTATGGTAACCTGTATATATATCCCTCAACTTAAATTATATATTTGTCTGGTGACAGGTTATTGCTTGTCAATGCTCCCAGATAATTTTATTATTTTGCCTTTGTAATTATACAAGTCATATGTGCTGTATAGATCTTTTTGTTGTAACCTGCATTCCTCCATTTCTCTCATTCTTCTCATGATATTGGTATTGTCCATAAACATATTAGTGTAGCATGTACCTTCCATCATGTCATTTATATAGATAAAGAACATTACAAGTGTTTGTACTAATCCATGTGGGACTCTGCTAATCACTGCCTTCCATCCTAACATTTTATCCTATACTACTATTCTCAACTTGCAGACAATGTAGCAAGGAGGAGATTGATACTCTGAAGAGAAGAGTAACCCAACTTGAGGGTGAAGTAACCCTTCATTTAGATCATCTTCAAGCTGAAGAAACCTTAAGAGCACAGTTGGAAAAGGATCTTGAAAGCCTACGCCAAGAAAGGCAGGAGATGACAACAAGGTAAGTCAATCTATCCTTTTCCCCTAGTCTCTCTTGTAGAAGACCCACAGCCTTCAGGTAACTGGCAACAGCCAACAAGGTAAGAATAGATGAGAATGTTCTCCCAGTTTTGAGTTGTAAAGATAGGCAGCAGGGAGGTGATTCTTTTTTATGTCCACCTTGTAGGACTACCACTTGCCAGTAATCAAGGATATGTGTAATGAAATGCAATATACTGAATACTGAAAATACAACAAATAACTTCCATAAATCATTACATTTTACTTCATTTGTAGACACTGCAATTGTTGTTTTTAATCAACAGGGTTACAGAAGCAGAAAGGAAAGCAGTAATGTCTCAGAAGGAACAGACTCTGTTGCAGGAAAAAGTACAGCTGATACAGAAGGCCAACAAGCAACTGAATCAAGAGGTGCAGGATCTCACTGTTGCTGCAACTGTAGGATGATATAAAACCCATAAGATTGAGCATGGTAATTCTACTCCATAAATATACCTATACATTTCTATGAAAACATGAATTTCACCACCTTTATTAGACTGGAATTCAATGAACCAGAACCATGCTCTTGGTCCAACTCACTGGCAGCAGGGTTCAAACTGCCATCACCAGAACCTGTGCTGCAAGTAGCAGTGCTCTAACCCTATGAGATTAAATGATTCTTGGTTATTTATAACATAAATGGAGGTGTCCACTATTGTGCTAATGTTGAGATATTTAAAAGTATACTGTTGTATTGCAAAAGATTATTCAAAGAAGGAGTTTATACCAGCACATGCTTAACTACATCCAAAGATGTCTGCTTTGTGTGCATGGACATCTGGTGCAAGTTATGGTCACTGATCACCATTGAAAATTAAATTGGAACCTATATACTAAAAACCATGATCAAAGCCAAAGATTCTCCAACAGAATTTCAAGCTAGTTATGATAACTCGATAGTGAGACAGGACACCACAAGCATTGCTCCTCTCCTGTATATGACAGCTAGATCTAAATTATGTAATGTTTATGGTATATACAGCTTTTGTCTCACCTTGTAACAGCAAATGCTTTAGCTTGGTTTGCAACAGCTATAGATAATGGCTACTTACCTTCACTGTCTATTTCTCACTACACTTTTTAATTCCCCAAGGCATATACTTGCTTCTATCAATCTACATTCTACCTCCACCTCTACTCCTCCCTTTCCCACCTTATTCACCTCCAAGAATCTAAAACAATTCACTTCCTCCAGTCTCTCTCCCTTAATACTCACTTCCAATTTGCTCCCATCCTCTCCCTCACATATTCCATTTGTTGATTCATCTATACAGAAAACTTGTTTATCGACTTCCAGTATCCATTTATTTTGTTCTTTTCTTTTCCCATGACCTTGTAATGCCCTTGTGTCCCCAAACAAAGAGATTTTTGTCAGTGTTGTCCATCCCCTTCAATGATCTGATCAGTCTTTTAATTCTAGTAGGTTCATTGCCTCTAATCTCTCCACCTACAAGACTGTGAACCAAGTTGGCAGCTCCCCTCTATATTCTCTCAACCCCTTTTTCAATTTATCACTCTGTGGAGAAACCATACCACTGCTGCATATTCCAATCAAGGGTGGATTAGGTTCTGTTTTGTTTTTTGTTTTTTCCCATCATCTCACCATCTGTGTCAAAAAAGATACTTTTATCTTTATCAAGAATCTGTATGTCACACCTACAACCTTATTGATGTACTTGTTGGGTTTCAAGTTGTACTGAAGAGGTTATTGAAATTGCAAGGAAATAAGAGGGCCTTTCCAAAACACTCTGCTTGTGGGTGTCCCAAAACCTTTAATCTCTAGATAACACTTGTGTCAAAACTCCTGTTTCATAATTTTTTTCTTCATTCTCACCCTCTCTGATCAGGATGAGCCCCTTCCTCATTATGTATGTGTTTTTTACTAGATACAAACAGATATGGCTTTTCCCTATTACAAGGGAGGTAGCCAAAAAACAAAGGTATAAAAACCACTCCCATCCATTCCATCCTCTACCCTCTTATCTTGGTATCTCCTGGATGATGGGTCATCCCTGCATCTTGCCCACTGCTCTCGATCAGCAGTGCCACAAGACACAGCAAATCCACAGCAAGGCTGCTTCATTAAGTCAGTGACCCCCCCTCTCCATCCCCTCATGCAGAAAAGGAGAAGACGGAAAGAAATCCCTTCGGGCTGCATCAATTTATTTCTCACACATACTCCCTCAACCCCCCATTCCCCACCCACTCCTTTTCATGCATCACAGCATCATCCATACACAACCATTCTCCATTCACCCCTATCTTCTGTCCTCTCACGTCCTTCCTCAACAGACATTCCCCTCTTTCCCAATGCCCCTTTTACCCCATCCATCCATCTCATCCTAGGTCGCCCCTTCATATTCACTCCTTCCACATCTACCTTCCATACCTCTTACTAATCTTTCTTCACTCATTCTTTCCATGTGTCCAAACCATCCGAATACTCTTTCATCAACCCTATCTCCCAGTTCCCTTTCCACCCCCTTTTTCTTCTTCACTTTCTCATTTCTCACTCTATCCAGCCTAGTAACCCCTATCATACTTCTCAGGCACCTCATCTCAAGCACATTCAAACTCCTTCTCTTTTCCTCTCTTATGTTCTATGTTTCTGCTCCATACAGTGCTGTCAACACAATCACTCCTTCATACAATCTCCTCTTAGCATCCATTCCCAAATGTCATTTCTCATTACACATTTCAATCCACCAAGGCATTTACTCACTTCTCTCAATCTACATTCTACCTCCATCTTTCTCCACTCCTCCCTTTCCTGCCACATTTGCACCCAAGAATCAAAACTATCCACTTCCTCCAGTCTCTCTCCCTTAATACTCACTTCCAGTCTGCTGCCACTTTCACTCCTTGTACATCTCATGACCTTACTTTAACCTACATTTATCTTCAACTTCCTTCTTTCACACACCTTTCCAAACTCTGTCACTAACGTCCTCAATCCCTCCTCTGATCCTGCTACAAGTGCAGTGTTGTCAGCAAACAGCAACTGGATTATCTCCCACTTTTCTCTTATTTTCTTTAACCATCTCCAATCCCTGACCCATTACCCTTGCATTTACATCTTGCACCACCCCATCCATGCATAAATTGAACAGCCAGGGTGAAATAACATATCCCTGACAAAATCCCACCTTTACCTCAAACCACTCACTCCATTTCTAATCTTAACGCAAGCTAGGCTACTCTTGTAAAAACTCTTGACTGTTCTTAAAAGTTTTCCTCCTATCCCATATTTCTGCAATACCTCCCACAGTGCCTTCCTGTCTACCCTGTCATAAGCATTTCCAGATCCATAAAAGCAAAAAAAAAAATCCTTTTCTGATCTATGCAACCCCTACCTGTCCTAAACCCACATTGTTCCTTACCAATTACTCCCTCTGTTCCTCTCTTAATCTTCTCAATCAAGACCCTCCCATAAGCCCTCCCAACTACACTTAAGCTGATCCCTCTGAAACTACTACACTCACACTTGTCCCCTTTTCCCTTGTAAAGTGAAACAATACAGGCATTCCTCCAGTCCTCCAGCACTCTACTCTCTCTTAAACAAACATTAAATAACCTCACCGGCCAGTCCACCATCACTCTACCTCCTTTTTTCAGACATTCTGCATGACATCCATCCAACCCAGGTGCCTTACCTGCCTCTTCATCTTAATAACTACCTTCACTTCATCTTTACTTATTTCTCCTCCATTCTCCTCGCCCATCACAGTCATTTTCTTAGCGCTTCCCACTGCAACTGCCTTTCCCTCCCAATCCTCCTTCACATTGTAGTTAGCATATTATCTATTGAACACCAAATTCATTATGAGCATATAGATCATTTAGAGATTTCTCGACTTTCTCAATATATTCCCCTCAAATGTATAGATGAAATTATTCAGTATATCTCATATTTTTTAGAATATTTTTAAAGTATTGTGGAGTAGTAATAGAATATTTGTAAAGATACCATGAACAGATTCAGGGTGTTGAAAAGGTACAAAATCTATTCATCAGGGTCAGAAGTCTGCTTCAGTTGGAACAAAGAATTAAAGTGTTCACTGGGACT
This sequence comes from Oratosquilla oratoria, assembly GCF_046742065.1. Lineage (NCBI taxonomy): Eukaryota > Metazoa > Arthropoda > Malacostraca > Stomatopoda > Squillidae > Oratosquilla > Oratosquilla oratoria. Next base: position 75,517,033 of record NC_134781.1, on the reverse strand, counting down.
TTCAAGAAGCTTTAATCTTTTTTGCATTTATTTAAGGTTATAAAATGTTTATGGTGCATTTGATTAAGATTACCTATATTAGAAATTTCCATTAGATGGATGCATGTGTTCAGAATAATGGCTCATTCAAGAATAAAGTAGATATACATAAAATAGTTTAATGACTTGTTTAGAAACAAAACAAGGATTCAATTTACTCTTGTCTTATACTTCTAAATTAACAAGACATTTCATGTGCACTGATTGTTAGCCAGGTCCTTCTAATGTAATGAGTTACAAAGGTATTCAGGCATTACTGTCAAAAATAATGTATTTAGTTTTTCCGAGTTTACCATGAGTCCAGGATTATGGTAAATTGTTATAGAACTAAGTTTTCTATTGTGACTTTGTACCAAATAATGACTCCAAGTATCTAGTTAACACTAATTTCATATCTGATCTAAGGGCCATATTAGTATAATTATAACAGTATAGTATAACTTCATTTTGTAATTATTAATGTCCACTAGAATTTTTTTATTATTTTTTTTTTTATTTTTTTTTAGTAGAGTACATAAAAAAGGGCTTCTACAGATCAGTATGTTTTCATATATTAGTAGCAATTATTTGTATTGATCAGTTTGATTATGGTGGTATTCTTGTCTTTTATTAGAAATTGTTTTTGTTGTGAAAGCTTTATGAAACTGACTGTACTCCTTATATTGGGGGTACAAAAGATGGATGCAGTGACACATTCTGTATATTTTATTCCAGCCAATGCCAGATGACTTTATTCAGCATTTGGGACATCAATGTAGCAAAGGGCATGATACATATCAAAGGGCCTTCCTCTGCCCCCCCCTCAAGTCAAAACATATACCCACTCCACACCCATTCAGAATCCACTTATTTTCCCTATTGATTAACCCTAGTACTACTGACAAGTACCCACAAGTAGTAGTCCTATAATACAGGTGCTAGACAGAATCAGCTCCTTGCTGCCCTTCCTCAAAACACATCAACACCCTTACCTCCATCTAGAGATGTAGCCCATTGGGGCTGACATTCAGTCCCTGGACTGGTCACAAGATATCTCTCTCATTCTCTTTTTCTCTGACATCTGCAACTGTACTCCCTCTATCTTTTTATGTATAAGAGGAGCTGACAACTGGCAACTACTCCCCTTCTCTTATTACTTTAACTGGTAACATAGGAACAGTCCCACACTGAAACACCACAGATAATAATCCAATATTTATTCCCAGAAAGATTTGTGGGAAGGCCCAAAGACCATTGCCAGCAGCTGTGGGGATGAATATTTACAGTCGGTGAAACTCGTAGCAGCAATTTTTATTACTGATTAATCCCTTTGCTACAATGATGTACTATGTTGCGTTTATTCTGGCTAGCTCCAGATGATTTTACTCACCATGGTGATAGGGATAGAGGTCACTGAAAGTTTTGTCATGAATAGGGTAGAATGTGTTTATGAATTGGTAACACATCTAAGTTTCCAGAAAATATGTTTGAATTGTCCATACAGATTACATTCACTAAATGCCAAGAAAAGCTGTAAAAAGCCCAAGATCTTCCACTGCATTTAGGAAAATGCCTTCCCTCTTTGTATTTGATGTTAGTTTTTATTTCATGTTACCTGATAGTCATCTCTTGACACACATACTACCCCAGAAGTTCTTTCTGTTCTCCTCTACTACAAACCATTGACCCACAAAATTCACTAGTGGCTCATCTAAATTTACTCCTGCTTCAAATCTGTGTCTTTTTCTTGGTGCTTTCTCATGTTGGCATCCCCAGCAACAAACAGGGCAACAAGGCAGCTTGGGATGCAGCATCAAACCCTTCAAATGCTTACACCCCACTGATTGCAACAGACTTCTACCACACCCTCTGGTCCACAGTGCATAACTTGTTGCTGAGAGACCTGACAAACCATTTAAAGACTACAAGATCTCATGTACACCCAGAGCCCTCTTATCACCATTGTAAATGATGCTTTGAGACAGTATTGATGTAATTGAAAAAAGGATATTCTCATCTCATCTATAGCTCTATTCAGACCAATGAAACTCCTCCCATTTGCCCTTGTGGTGTTCTTTTTACTGTATCACATATTTTACTTGAATACTCTATCTACTTAACCCTTTGGAACAACCTCCTATTTTCCCACTCTCCTCTTGAAACAATTATTTCATTACATCTTATTTTAGGATCATTGGCAACCAATGCCCTTACCATCAGATCACACTTTCCTTTAAGACATTAACCCTATTAACAAAGCATAACCACATCATACCATGCACACCCTCTGACTTGATGTCCAACATTTCTGCAGTTTAGGAAAGTCATGCTCCCATATGTACATACATATACCAAAGGCTTTTTCCCCCTTTTTCCCATATGTACCTAATTTAAAACTAGGTATGATAATTGAAGAGTAAGAGACAGGATACCATAAGTACAACTCTTTTCCTATATACAACAACTAGTTGACCCTGACCTCTCACCTGACTTCATAAACCCAAAATGGTTCTTGATATTGGTGTGATACTATCATTAAGAATAGATGCACTGGTATATTGTCAATTATAAATACAGTACCTAATGATTAATTGTTTGATGACTTTGTTATACTGTCATGGACTAGCATTTGTATTTGTGTTGTTATATCAAACCTGGCCACAATTTGATCAGTTGATGGAACTAATCAAATTGTGGCTAGGTTTGATATAGCAACACAAATACTGTACAAATGCTAGTCCGTAACATATAAATGGGGACCTTCTATCTGGGATAAATTTTCTTCTTCACTGGATGAAATAATTGGTGTGTGCAAAATACTTGAGAGGAAATAGGAAGAAAGGTAGAGAATTTAGGTCATCAAGTGAATTCAAACCGTGATTGATCATAGAAATGGAAGTGCATCTGCCATATTTGTTGTATACATATGATAGGCATACCAAGAAAGAGATTGTCTTGCTCAAGCAGTTTAAGTAGTATCGACAATAATTTTAACTTGAGGGATTTCCACAGGTAGGAGAAAGATATAATATGGAAAACAATACAAGTGAAGGCAGAATAGATGATGAATATAGAGATGAGAAACAGCAAAGTTGATTTGAGATGAAGGGCAGAATTTCACAATTTTGAGGAATCTCCACAGGTAAGGGACAGATATGATATGGAGGATAACAGGAGTGAAATTAGGATAGGTGAGAGATTACCAAGGGTAAGAGAGAGATATTACGATGTGGAAGAAATTAGAATTGAGATTAGGTTAGGTGAAAGATTTCTATGGGAAAGAGGAAGATATTATGATGATATGGTAGACAATAGGAGTGAAAATAGAATAGTGGAGAACCTAGAGCTGAATCACGTAGTGAGGTCTATCGCAGATGTGGGACAGAGTCTGTAAGGGAAACAAATAGAATTGGAGCAGGACAGCCTGTGCAGCGGTCAACTTGGGTGAGTAGGGAGAGAAGTATTGAGGATATTATCATAAAAGCAAGTCAACTTGCCTCCAAATTTAGTGAAAGGGAACCAGAATTGTTCTTTTCTACATTCAAAGGCATAGTGAAACAGTTGGGATAGAGAAAGGACATCTGGTTGGCAATGATAAGATCTAGCCTACCCCCAAAAGCCTTCAATGTGTACACAGTATTTGATAAGAGATGGTATATATGATTATGATCAGATTAAGAGTGAAATATTAAAAGCATATGAGATTTCTCCAGAGTATTTCATAAAGAAATTCAGAGAGGTTAGGAAGGATATTGGTTATGGTTATATGGACCTAGCCAGGAATGTGAGGAGTAACCTAGACAAATGGATATATGCAGAAAATGTGATCATTATTGAGAAAGTCTTGGAAGTGATAACAATTGAACAATTCCTTTACTTATTGAACAATGAGGCTAAACTATATGTGACCACACAGAAATGTGGGACCTTATTACAAGCAGCGAGTTTGGCAGAGAATTTGTGAACGTAGGAAAACAAACATAATATAAACTTGGAGGGGCAAGAACAAAGGCGTGTATGCGATTCTGAGTCAGAGATATATGAGGCCACAAGTAGGGGATAGTTGGAGAAAACCAGTCCAGTATTTTAGCTATGGGAGAGTAGGGCATAGAACTCAGGATTGTTATGCTAGGCCAAATGGACAAAGGTACAGGCAGGAAATGGGAAACAAGCAAACCAGGCAGGAGATAATGTGTGTAGAAGGAAACAGGAGGGATGTGAATCAAAGTAGAAGATGTTATACCTGTAGGAATTCTGGTAATGGAATGGAAAATTGCCCCAAGGGAAATGGAAACAAAGGGGACAAGACTTTAGCAAGACAAAGGAGAAGGAAGTATCAGGCAAGAAAGAGGATAGCAATTGAAAAATACAGGAGTCTGCCAAGAGTGGTTATGTTATGTGAAAGATGCCAAAATAGGAATAGAGGGAAGTGAAAGGAAATATGTGGACAAATCTCTGTGAGACACAGGCATCCCACACCATTGTGAAACCAAATGTAATACCAGGATTAGAAAATAAGCATATAGGTCAGTCCACCATGGGATTAGCTGAAATAAATGGTCAGACAGTGGGCGTTGAAGTAGAAGTAGCAGAACTCCTAGTGAAAGGAATAGATGTCCTCCTCAGGAATGATGTAGGTGAGATAGTCCAGGTTAGACTCAAGACGATAAATGACCCCATAACCAGAGAGACAAATGATGATGAAGCTAACATGGAGGATCCAGTAGCAGTTATCACCAGGTTTCAAACCAAGAAGACATGAGAGGAAGATAAACAAAGTGGAGACACCCTTAATCCTCTGTTTGAAGCTGATGTTGCAGACAAGACTCCAGAAAGATCACAAGATGAACTTAGCATGGAAGAGAAGCAGGTAGCAGCAGAAGATGTAGGAGGAGACCAGGGAGGCGACACCCAAGCAGAAGAAATAATCTTTGAGAAAGCCATATATAGAGAAGAACTCATCTGACTACAACAGGAGGACCCAGAGCTGAAGGTGTGCCAAGCAGCTGAGGAGGAGCAGGAAGAAGAGGAATATGGCAAAACCAAGTTTGTCATGGAAGATGGTGTACTTCTGAGAAAATATAAGGCACCAGAAAAGGTAGGAGGTGATGTTATTACACAAATTGTAGTTCCACGGAAGATTAGGGAGATTGTGAGGCCACTTCATGCAACTGCAAGCACCCACATTGGAATAACCAAGATTAAACAAGTACTTTTAAACAAATTTTATTGGCCTCATTTGTCGGAAGATGTCAAGAGGAGAGTTAAGTGATATATTGTGTGTTAAGTGACTGGGAAGCCAAATGACATTCCCAAGAAGGTACCCATGTGCCAAGTTCCTGTCATTGAGGAACCTTTCAGTAAAGTGATTGTTGATTGTGTAGGACCTCTCCCAAAGACTAAGTCTGGGAAGTCATTTCTTCTTACCATAATTTGTCAAGCCACATGGTATGCTGAAACAATACCCTACCAAACATTAAGGACAGGACAATCACCAAGGCCTTGATGTCATATTTTAGTAAGATGGGGTATGCCTCGGGAGGTACAAAGTGAGAGACACCAACTTTTTATATGGGATAATCAAGATAGCCCTGGAAGGTTTCAACATAAACCAAATACTTCTGTCATATGAAGCAGCTTATGGATCAAGGATTAGTGGAACCTAGTACTAGTCCTTAGGCTTCACCAGCTGTGCTGGTACTGAAGCCCAGAGGTGAGTGGAGACTATATGTTGATTACAGGAGGGTGAACACAGTAATGAAGACAGACCCTTACCCTCTCCCCAGAATAGATGATTTCATTGAGAAAGTCACTGCTGCAAAGTTTTTATTGAAAAGATACTTGATGAAGGGATATCATCAGATCCCTCTTACAAGCAGAGCTATTGAGATATTGGCTTTTGTTACCACACATGGGCACTTTCATTACAAAGTGACCCCGTTTGGAATGAAAAATAGTGTAGCATCTTTTCAGCGCCTAGTAAATTGGTTGGTCAAGGGATTACCAGGTGTTAGAGCATACTTGGATGATATAGTTGTGTTTGCTGATACGTGGAATGATCACATGAATAGGTTAAAGGGTTTACTTGACAGACTAAAACAAGCCCAGCTCACTGTAAACCTGAAGAAGAGTGCCTTTGAGAGGGGCACCAATGACTATTTAGGACATCAAGTTGGCCAAAATTGCATGACACTATTAGATGCCAGAGTGAAGGACATCATGGAATTCCAGGTCCTGAAGACAAAGCAAGGCATCAGAAGATTCATGGGCACACTTGGATTCTATCAGAGGTACTGTCCAAACCTTGCAGAGGTAGCTGCTCCTTTAACCTGCGTGCTCTCTTATAGTCATTTCAGGTGGGATGAAGGTGCAGATGTAGCCATTAAGGAATGTAAAACGCTTCTCTCGGGTCGTCCTGTCTTGATAGCTCCAGATTATAGTAAGACATTTTATCTTTTCTGTGATGCCAGTCATGTAGCAGTAGGTGCTATGCTTGCTCAGAAAAAGGATGGTGTCATGAGGGCCATATCATTCATGTCTCAGATCCTCAAGGATTATCAAAGGCGGCCTTCTACCACTGGAAAGGGAGACCCTCAGCCTCATATTAGCCTTGAAGAAATTCCCAACTTTTCTTGATAAGAAGGTAATCATCCTGTGTGTTCATAACCCTCTGAAATATATCATAAGTGGGAAAAGCAAAAAAAAATGACAGATTAGCCAGGTGGGCATTAGCACTCCAGGGGTATGATTTAAATATTCAACATATTCCAGGAAAACATAATGTAGTAGCTGACGCCTTGTTGCATCCTGACATAAAATGTTCAAGCCTTGCTTCACAGGCTTAAACATTTTTATTCAGAGAAAGGGGGATATGTCATGTTCCATGATGTGTCATGATGCAAAGAGACATGGGTGTGGCACTGTAGCTTATCGTGTTATATAACTAGGCCCCACATCATAAAAAACTATGGCTCTTGTTATTCATTCCCAAAAAGCTACTATAAATGTTAGATTTAACCAACTAGTAGGTTATCTTAAGTTAGATAATAAGATATGAAAAAGAATTAGCTATCTCTTACATAAGTATTCCAGTTGCAGGAGAGTTACAAATTGGTGCCAGAGTAGTACACAAATGGGATATTGTACAGTGGAGGTCATAGGTCATCATTATGATGACACAAAGAAGTAGCATCATCATTCATGTTAATATATTTTACTATCTTGTTTAGATAACTAGAAGTTGATAAGTTGTAAACCTTCTTCACTCAAAGATAAAAAAGTGGTTGGATTGTGTGGAGCCAAGTAATTAGGAATAGACTAGGCTTATAGACATAACAAATTGGCACCTGGTGTTGACACTTGTGTTGTGTTCCCCTTACAAAAAGGAGGGATGTGGGCTGTGGCACTCCATCACTCTCATTTGTGCCCTCATTCATAGCTCTGTAGTAGCTTAAGTAAATTTGTATATTCTTATATTAGGTAAATTAATTAGTTTTTGCACCTCACCTTTATTTTCAGTCCCAGTGTAAGACAGAATATCCTAATAAAAGCCATTAAGCATGCTAGCTACTGGATTGAAGGAACTGATCAAATTACAGCCAGGTTTGATACAGCAACTCAAATACAAATGCTAGATTGTGACAGTACTATCACATTGTGGTTTTGCATATACAATCACATGATGGATTAGGGTATTGATGAATCTGAATATGTTAGCTGAGGTGTTTATCTATTTGAAACCGCAGAAAATAGATATAAAAATAATGTAGCAAGGAACATGTGATTAGCTTTAATTTCTACTGATAAGGAACATATTAAATATGAAAAAAGGATAATTCTTGAAGCACTCTACAATGATGTGATATTCTTGCTATTTTAAGTGTACTTTTGTGTTCCATATTCATTAGTATTCCTTCATGTGCCTGATTTATTTTTTACCAAAACACTAGTCATTAAGATAAAGAATTTGTACAAATCTTATTCCATCCAGTGGTGTTAATAAAACAATATCACCCATTCTGAAAAATGTGTTAAAAGTTGGCATGTTATGTTTTGGTAGACAGATTTTTTTTTTTCATAGAATATATGGTAGTAATAGCACAGGAAAGACAAAAGAATGTAAATTTCAGAAAATCATATTACTGAAGTTTTATGACAACCACTGCACATTCAATTAGGATGATTATAAGTGTGTTCTACTCAAATGTACAAGGTGGAAAAAGGAACTGAAATAGACTTAATCAAATAGGCAAATATTTTACCAGAAACTCGTATTTTTATTGTGGAGATGATGAATGTGTATTAAATCATTCTTTTGTCTTTTCATGTGTTGAAGGACGAATAATCTGATTCTTGTCCATTGAGGCAAATAAAGTATATAGCCAGTTTGCTTGGTATTTGATCACCAAGATATATTTCTGGCAGATTCTTTATATAAGTTTTAAGACAGAGAACGAGAGGAAGAAACTGATTGTTTTTCAGATGAAGTGTTTGAGAAATATAATTGGTGTTACAAGAGTGGATATAGTAAGAATTTTAGAGGTGAAGTGGAGAACAAGGTTGGAAGATTACTCTTGGATTAGGTAGATCAGTGTTGGTGTAATTTGGATATATGGAAAGAATGAATGACAAAAGATGAACAAAGAGAGCACAGAAAATGGAAGTAGATCAAGTGAGCCAGATAGATAAATTGTAAATAAGATGGATGGCCAAGGTAGAAGGGACTTTGGATGCATACATATTTGTCTGTCAAGTAGGGAAGAGAGTACAAAAGATTGAAGTGAATTGAGGGAGATAGTTTATGAATGAAGGGATGACAGCTTAAAAGGATGGTCTTCTTATCTGCTTCATAAATTGTTTTTGAAAAGATGAAGCAGTAGGGGTAAACCAGCTCTGACTGTTAGGCCCTGCTGTGGAAGAGCTGTGCCTCACTGCATTGCTTTTAGCTCATGCAGTGATGGATGACAAGGTAATCCTTCCTCCCAAAGGTGTTGAGATGGAAAAGGTGGTTAAATAAGTTTAATTTGTGTGTGATATGAGTGTGTGCTTTACCTCAGCCACCCCTGTACAAGGGGAAAGGACCTTTGGTATTTGTGAGATTTAAGGTTGAGGAATTACCAGGTTATTGTTTAGGGTCTCATACAAAAGAGACCTGATACAACAGACTGATTAATTAACCAAATATTTTATTCCTTAAATATAGTGATATACTTTGTTATTCTATTCAGGCTGGTTCCATTTAATTCTGCTCTTCCAAGTGACAGACCCCAAACTGAAGAAAGTTTCACCTGGAAAAGTCCATCAGCCATGGCCCATTCCTCAATGGAATAAATAAATTTATTATCAATCAAATAGAACAATTAAGTATATTAAGATATTAAATGGGTATGTTCTTGTGTGCCTAGCATATTTCATAGTTGTGCTTAGTAATTCCTCTTGTGTCTCAAGCTAGAAATGTTCCGTCCATACTCCGTCCAAATGTAGCAATATTTCAAAGGCTCAGTGAAATTACCAGATTAACAAGATTGTGATGCTGAGGCTTTGCCTATGGATATTACTTTTACCTTCTCATGAAGTTTAATAAATTGCTATAATGAATTTGTTGTCCTTAATTTTTCATCCTGGGCCACTGTGGCATGGTTGGTTGTAATGTTGCCTTGTGGGTATGAATATCTCCAGTTGATCCCCAGTAGCTTCCAAAGACTGCCACTTTTTTTTTTTTTTTTTTTTTACCAGACCTACATGTGATGGCATTGCAAGATGGACCATGCAGGTGGTGCAGCCCAAAGGGACTGACAGTCTTGAGGACTGGGTCCAAGATCTCTAACAGCTTCAATTGTATTTCTTCCTTTTTTTAATATTTATATATATATATATATATACACACCAAAGCCCTACATGTGATGGCACTGCAAGATGGACCATGCAGGTGGTGTAGCCCAAAGGGACTGACAGTCTCCAGGACTGGGTCCGAGATCTCTAACAGCTTCAATTGTATTTCTTACACCTTTTTCATGTATGGAGAGGTGACAACTGGTGACTGAGCTAAGTCATGCACTGATATTATTGATTTGCATCCATCAGCAAATCTTATATGAGAGTACTGTGGGTTTGCTTCTAACAACTGAACCTCATCAATGAGAGGCTTATATTTACTGGTGTGAATGTGATGTTGTAGTAAGACAGGTTCAGGAACAGATAACCAAGTTGCAAAGAATGGCCGCTGGGAAATCGATGCTGGTATGAGAAGAGCCTCTCATGAGGTGTAGTATTGGTGGCTGTGCAGAGTGGAGATCTAATTGAATGAAGAGCATCAGGCATCACTGTTTCCCATTGACATTCTTGAAGGTTCTTGGATGTCAGAGCAAGGGTTATGTGCTTCCAGATTATAGCATACCTCTCACACTGCTCATTTCCTTGAGGATTAGGTGTCGTTTGACTAGTGGCGATATCTCGATTGTGCAAGAATTCACATAGATCCTTGGCCATAAACGAGGATTCATAATCAGAATGTAGGTAGGAAGGCATACCAAATATTACAAAATCTGATTTAGACAATGGATTGTAGTACCAGTAGTCATGTTCTGACATGCAAATGGAAAATGAAAATACTCATTCACCACCATCAGCATATAGTGGTTTCTGGAGTTCGAGGGTAGAGGTCCCTAGAAGTCTGGACTAAGACATTCAAAGGGCTGCATGGTCTTGATAAGGGGAGTTTGGTGTGGTTTGTAGAACCAAGGCTTCAATTGGGCACATTGAGGGCATTCAGAACACACCCTCCTCACATCTTCCATGGAATAAGGAAGATTTCTCACACTGACAAAATGAGCAAGTCTTGTTGCACCAGGATGCCAAAGTCGAGTGTGGAGCTCAGATAGTTTCTTGATATTGACGGTGCCTCCATAGTGAGCACGTGAGAGTGTCTGCAGGAATGTTGTATCTACTAGGAGAGTACATGATGTCATAGTTCTAGTACCCCAACTCGATCCTCCGCCATTTAATTCTATTGTTCTTTATTTTTCGAAGTTGATTTGTATGGAACATAAAGCTGACAGCCTGTCGGTCCATACATAAATACATACATATACCAAGGCTTCTTCCCCCTTACAAGGGAGGTAGCCAAAAAGGGAAAGGCATAAAATCATTTCCACTCATTCCATCCCTGAATACACTCCACACCCCTCCACCCTCCCTCTTATCTGAGCACCTCCTGGATGACGGGTCATCCCTGCACCTTGTCCACTGCCCTGGGTCAGAAGCAGTGTCGCAAGACACAGCCCATTCACAGCAAGGCTGTTTCATTAAATCAGCGACCCCTCCCTCTCCGTCCCCCCATTGCATAAAAGGAGAGGACGGGGAGAAGTCCCTTCGGGCTGCGTCAAATTTTGCTCACACAAACTACCTCACCCCCTATCCCCCCGCCCATTCCGCCTCATGCAATCAGAATATCATCCATATACAACCATTCTCCATTCACCCCTGTCTTCTGTCCTCTCCCGTCCTTCCTCAACTGACATTCCCCTCTTCCCCAAAGCCCCCTTCACCCCATCCATCCACCTCATCCTAGGACGTCCCCTCATGTTCACTCCCTCCACATCTGCCTTCCATATCTCTTTTACTGGTCTTTCTTCACTCATTCTTTCCATGTGTCCAAACCATCCTAATATTCTTTCATCAACCCTATCTCCCAGCTCCTTTTCCACCCCTGTTCTCCTCCTCACCTCGTCATTTCTTACTCTATCCAGCCTAGTAACCCCCATCATACTTCTCAGACACCTCATCTCAAACACATTCAAACTCCTTCTCTCTTCTTCTCTTATGTTCCATGTTTCTGCCCCATACAGTACTGTTGGCACAATCACTCCTTCATACAGTCTCCCCTTAGCATCCATTCCCAAATGTCTATTCCTCATTACACTTTTTAATCCACCAAGGCATTTACTCGCTTCTCTCAATCTACATTCTACCTCCACCTTCACTCCACCTTTTCCTGCCACATTTGCACCCAAGTATCTAAAACTATCCACTTCCTCCAGTCGCTCTCCCTTAATGCTCACTTCCAGTCTACTGCCACTTTCACCCCTTGTACATCTCATCACCTTACTTTTACCCACATTTATCTTTAGCTTTCTTCTATCACATAGTCTCCCAAACTCTGCCACCAACTTCCTCAATCCCTCCTCCGATCCTGCCACAAGCGCAGTGTCGTCAGCAAACAACAGCTGGCTCACCTCCCACTTTTCTCCATTTTCTTTAACCATCTCCAATCCCTTGCCCACTACCCTTGCATTTACCTCTCTCACCACCCCATCCATGTATAAGTTGAACAGCCAGGGCGACATAACGCATCCTTGACGAAGTCCCACCTTTACCTCGAACCACTCACTCTCTCCATTTCCAATCCTGACACAAGCTCTACTACTCTCATAAAAACTCTTGACAGCTCCCAGAAGCTTTCCTCCTATCCCGTATATCTGCATAACCTCCCACAGTGCCTTTCTGTCTACCCTGTCATAAGCCTTTTCCAGATCCATAAAAGCCCAAAAAACATCCTTCCCCTTTCCTATAGCTTTCTCACATATCTGTCTTACCACAAAAATCTGATCTACACAACCTCTACCTGTCTTAAATCCACACTGTTCCTCACCAATTACTCCTGTTCCTCTCCTAATCCTCTCAATCAAGATCCTCCCATAAGCCTTCCCAACTACACTTAACAAGCTAATCCCTCTGAAACTACTACATTGACACTTGTCCCCTTTTCCCTTGTAAAGAGGAACTATACAGGCACTCCTCCAGTCCTCCGGCACTCTACCCTCTCTCCAGCAAACATTAAATAACCTCACCAACCAGTCCACCATCACTGTACCTCCCTTTTTCAGACATTCCGCATGGCATCCATCCAGACCAGGTGCCTTACCTGCTTTCATCATCTTAACAACTGCCTTCACCTCATCCTTCCTTATTTCTCCTCCATTCTCCTCACTCATCACTCTCATTTTCTTCGCATTTCCCACTGCAGCTATCTTTCCCTGCTTATCCTCCTTCACATTTAGCAACTCCCTAAAATATTCTGCCCATCTTCCCCTTACTGCCTTCTCTTCCATTATCATCTCTCCATCTGCACCTTTTACCTTTTCTTCTCTACTTGATTAGCCTCCTCTTCCTCTCTTAATTTCTTTCCAAAACATCTTTTTATTACTTTCAAAAATTTCTGTCATACTCTTACCCCATTTCACATCTGCTCTCCTCTTTACCTCCTTTACCTTTTGCTTTACTTCTCTTTTCTTTTCTTTGTACCTCTCATATGACTCCCTCGTCCTATTTTGTAACCAATCTGTGAAAGCTCGCTTCTTCTCTTCTACAACCTTCTTTGTTTCCTCATCCCACCATTCACTACCCTTTCTTCTATTTCCCCCTGTCCTTCTTGTTCCACACACCATCCTTGCACACTTTATGACTCCCTCCTTGAACCATCCCCATTCCTCCTCCACACCCAGCTCCACTCTATCCTTTACTCCCTCCCACTCCTCCTTCAGCTTCTCTTCGTACTCCTTCTCCTTTCCCGGTCCATAACTAAGGTAAAACATTGTCCTGTCAAGTAGTGAGACCATCTTTTTACAGATTCCACAATTGCACACACGTCCTTTTCTACTGCAGTGTTTGCATTCAGTAGGTGTGAAAGTGCAAGGGAAAAAGGCAACTGGACAGCCTGCCTAATTCTGAGTAGCAGCAATGGCTGTATCATATGCATCAGTTTCAACTACCAAAGGAATAGTTTCATCAATTGAGTGTACAACAGCCTTCCCAATCTCATCTTTGAGATTATCGATGGATTTCAGGGCCTCTGGACCCAGAGAAAAAGTGTCAGTGGTAATAAGAGGTCTGATCTTGTCAGAGAATTGGAAACCCACTGTGAATAATAGGAAAACATACCAATAACACGCATAAGGAAGAACGGTCTTTAGGGATTGATAATTCCTTTAATGGAAATAAACATTCAGAATCTGGTTTGAGAGAGCCATAGGTTATTGTGTAACCAAGAAAATCTATAGATTTTGTAGAAATGGTAGATTTAGTCTTGTGTGTCATTTTGACAAATGGAAATAAGCTTCACCGCGAGGACTCGAATCTTTGCCTTAGCAATTGCTTATTATGAAGCAAAGGTGATAGCACCGAACCAGCCAGGCCATACAAAAGGAATTACTCGATTCACGACTTGTCGGATGGCTCGCCATAATAAAGACTCTGTGAAATTAGAATAGAGACTGAGCTGGCCTAGTGCCATTGGGGAACCTCCAGGTCATGAATCAGGTCGTTCCTTTTGTACAGTCTGGCTGGCTTGATGCTATCACCTTTGCTTCATAATAAACAGTTGCTAAGACAAAGTTTCAAGTCCTTGCGGTGGAGCTTATTTTCAGATTTAGTCTTGTTGAAGGTAAGGTTGTGGAACCTGGCAACTTCTTGAAACTTCGCCAAGTTCTCATCATGTTCCAGCTGGGTCTTCCCTGCCACGACTATATTGTCCACATAACCATAAGTTCCATGTAGATCAAGTTGCTTGATGAAGTCAGTAGTCCTCTGGAAGCAAGCAATGCTATTCATAACTCTGAATGGTACTCTGCGGAACTGGTATAGCTTGCCATTTGCTCCAAAAGCAGTATATAGCTTGTCCTCTTCCTGTATAGGTATTTAGTGATATGCACTTTTCAGGTCCAGTGAACTATAGTATTTGTAATGAGAGTTCCGTGACAAGGTCGTCTATTCTTGGAAGAGGGTATGCATCCAAACGAGAGAATTTATTAACAGTTTGTCCATAGTCAACAACCAATCTCTTTTGGTGACATTCATTTGACTCATTCATTTGACTCCTCAATAACACCATCATGTAATATCTTGTTAATTTCAGATCTTATGAACTTCTTATCATCATCCCCAAACCTCCAAGATTTTGTTGCAATGGGCTTGCAATGAGGAGCAAGACTTGAAAAGAGACGAGGTGTATCCACCAAAGCAAACAGTACACTGCAAGTGGCAAGGTTGGAGATATTTAGATCTTTCTTAGATCTGCCAAATTTCACAGTAATACTAGAGTGCTGCCTCATGAAGTCTTGACCAAGAATGACATCACAACACAAGTCTGGCAGCATAGAAAGCCATGTATTGTAATAACACTCGCCTTTCAACCGTGCAGCATCCCTTCACAGGAGACATGAGTGATGAAGAGCCCATAGATAAGCTGTGGTGATGTGGCGTTGGTCAAAACCAGACTGACAGTCACACAACACAAGCTAGGCCTATATATTCGCCGAAGTTAGCAAGACGTCTCGACCAGCCCCAGCCAGTAGCCAATCAGAAACTTGGGAAAGCTCTCCCGGTACCTCTCTGAGCCGCCAGTCTCCTTTAAAAAGACGGTGCCTTGCCGAGGCAGTCGGTTCTCTCCAGCAAGTCGCCTCGGTCACAACATCTCCAAGCTTCAAGTGGTCCTTCACACTCAGCCCATGACACTTGAAGGCCATCACCCCAGACCTTCCCTCCTGTGGTCCTTCACTCTCAGCCCACAACACTTTGAGCCTAGTATTCATTAAATCTTGTGTGCTGTAGTGTTATTGTGAGTTTCATTTTCCTGGCTTGTCTGAACCTAACCACAACACTTCCAGTCGTAGGGGCAACCTTCAACTTGTGCTTCTTGGCATAACTATGTGAGCTTAAAGATTCCGGGCTCCCTGTGTCGATAAGAGTGGTTGCTTCATTATTACCAACCAAAACATACGCAGCTGGTCACCGTAGTAGTCCCGGGGAAGAAGCAGAGATGACTGCCAGTGTAGAAGACTGAGTGGATGCAGAAGAAGAAAATGTAGTAGACTGACATACTGTCCACAATTATGATGGGGACCATCACAGAAATAGCATCGGGACTTCGAATTTGTAGTAGCCCAGGTCCTTTCAGCAGAATAGGCCGTTTAAGATGTCACAGCAGCACAGGTCCCATCATCAGTGTGAACAGGCTTGGGTGTCGTAGCAGCACTTACACCAGAGACAGTACATACATACATATACCAAAGGCGTTTTCACCCTTCATGTGGAGTAGCCAAAAAGAAAAAGGCATAGAAAACACTCCCACCCATTCCATTTCGTATATATTCCACTCCCCTAAACCCTCCCTCTTATCTTAGCACCTCCTGGATGACGGGTCATCCCTGCATCCTGTCCACTACCCTGGGTCAGAAGCAGTGTCGCAAGACACAGCACATCCACAGCAAGGCCGCTTCATAAATTCGGCGACCCCCCCTCTTCGTCCCCCCATGCCGAAAAGATGGGGGAGAAATCCCTTCGGGCTGCCTCATTTTTTTTTCTTATACATACTTCCTCACCTCCACATCTCCCACCCATTCCCCCTCATGCATCACAGCATCATCTATACACAACCCCTCTCCATTCACCCCTATCTTCTGTCCTCTCCCATCCTTCCTCCACAGACATTCCTCTCTTTTGTAATGTCCCTTTCACCCCATCCATCCATCTCATGCTAAGACGCCCCCTCAGATTCACTCCTTCCACATCTGCCTTCCACACCTCTTTTACTAATCTTTCTTTACTCATTTTTTCCATGTGTCCAAACCATCCCAATACTCTTTCATCAACCCTATCTCCCAGTTCCCTTTCCACTACTGTTCTCCTTTCTCACCTCCTCATTTCTCACTCTATCTAGCCTAGTAACCCCCATCATACTTCTCAGACATTTCATCTCAAACACATTTAAACTCCTCTCTTCCTCTCTCATGTTCCATGTTTCTGCCCCGTACAATGCTGTTGGCACAATCACTCCTTCATATGAGGAGAGATTGGCTAAACTAGAGTTACTGACGCTGGAGCAAAGAATAGAGAGAGGTGACCTACTGACCATCTACAGAATCATGAAAGGCACAGAGATACTTGATAGAGAGGACTTACTAAACTGGGACAAGAGGACATGGAAAGAAAATAAAAAACATAGCTACAGAAGAGAACTGAAGAAAAACAGTTTTCCACATAGAGTATTGGACACTTGGAACAAACTGGATAATGAAATAGTATGCGCAAAAACCATTCATGAGTTTAAAAGCAAACTAGACACTGCGAGATACAAAAGCGGGATACCACGAGCATAGCTCCCCTTCCCGCAAAATACAGCTAGGTAAATATAACCTCTTAGCATCCATTCCCAGATGTCTATGTCTCATTACACTTTTTAATCCACCAAGGCATTTACTCGCTTCTCTCAATCTACAATCTACCTCCATCCCCACTCAACCCTTTCCTGCCGCATTTGCACCCAAGTATCTAAAACTATCCACTTCCTCCAGTCTTTCACTCGTAATGCTGACTTCCAGTCTGCTGTCACTCTCTACCCTTGTACATCTCATCACCTTACTTTTGCCCACATTTATCTTCAGCTTCCTTCTTTCACACACCTTCTCAAACTCTGTCACTAACTTCCTCAATCCCTCCTCTGATCCTGCTACAAGCGCAGTGTCTTCAGCAAACAACAACTGGCTCACCTCACACTTTTCTCCATTTTCTTTAATCATCTCCAACCCCTTGCCCACTACCCTTGGATTCACCTCTCGTACCACCCCATCCATGTAAAGATTAGCCAGGGCAATATAACACATCCCTGACGAAGTCTCACCTTTACCTCAAACCATTCACTCTCTCCATTTCTAATCCTAACACAAGCTCTACTACTCTCGTAAAAACTCTTGACTGCTCTTAACAGCTTTCCTCCTATCCCATATATCTGCATAACCTCCCACAGTGCCTTCCTGTCTACCCTGTCGTAAGCCTTTTCCAGATCCATAAAAGCCCAAAAAACATCCTTACCTTTTCCTATAGCTTTCTCACATATCTGTCTTACCACAAAGATCTGATCTACACAACCCCTACCTGTCCTAAACCCACACTGTTCCTCACCAATTACTCCCTCTGTTCCTCTCCTAATCCTCTCAATCAAGACCCTCCCATAAACCTTCCCAACTACACTCAACAAGCTGATCCCTCTGAAACTACTACACTCACACTTGTCCCCCTTTCCCTTATAAAGTGGAACTATACAGGCACTCCTCCAGTCCTCCGGCACTCTATCCTCTCTTAAACAAACATTAAATAACCTCACCAGCCAGTCCACCATAACTGTACCTCCTTTCTTCAAACATTCCGCATGGCATCCATCCAGACCAGGTGCCTTACCTGCTCTCATCATCTTAACAGTTGCTCTCACTTCATCCTTCCTTATTCCTCCTCCATTTTCCTCACTCATCACTCTCATTTTCTTAGCGCTTCCCACTGCAACTACCTTTCCCTCCCTATCCTCCTGCACATTTAGTATCTCCCTAAAATACTCTGCCCACCTTCCTCTCACTGCCTTCTCTTCCATTATCATCTCTCCATCTGCACCTTTTACCTTTTCTTCTCTACTTGATTCGCCTCCTCTTTCTCTTTTAATTTCCTTCTAAAACATCTTTTTATTGTTTTCAAAATATTCTGTCATACTCTTACTCTATTTCACATCTGCTCTCCTCTTTTCTTCCTTTATCTTATTCTTAACTTCCCTTTTCTTTACTTTGTACCTGCCATACGATTCCCTTGTCCTAATTTGTAGCCAATCTATGAATGCCTGCTTCTTCTCTTCTACACCTTTCTTTGCTTCCTCATCCCACCGCTCACTACCCTTCTATTTCCTCCCGCCCTCCTTGTTCCACACACCATCTTTGCACACCTTATGACTCCCTCCTTGAACCATCCCCATTCCTCCTCCACTCCTAGTTCTACTCTATCCTTTACTCCTTCCCACTCCTCTTTCAGCTTCTTCTTATACCCATTCGCCTTTTTTTTTCTCATTTAAGCAGTTCACTCTAAGTACCTCTCTACCTTCTGTACCTCCCTACGAGAATAAGACTCCGAGGTAGTCTGAGCAACATCGAGTGCCCTGGCTTGATCAACAGCTGTACTTAGGTCCAAAGTTTTGTTTTCAAGCAGTCGTTGTATGAGAGAGCAAACCATTGATGAAAGAATCCCGATTCTGTGAATCAGTAACATTTTTAAAGTTACAATCCATGCTCTCCCCTTCATGGTGTCTACGAGTAGCCAATAAATGTCTCGCGAACACTTAATTTTTGGGCTTGAAATAATAGAGTTTTTGAGAAGATCTACAGCTGATTCATGGGTAGTACACTGCAATGTAACCATATACGGTTGGGGAGACAAAATTTGTTAACTTATCCAGTTTGTTAGGAATAAGGTTTGAGATGGATTCCAGGAATGCAGAGGAAGTACGATTCCAGAGATTCCATTCTCGTGCAGCATTAGGCGAGTTGGGAGATACATCCACTCATCCAGGCGTTCGGGCCTCAGGAACTTTTCCATCTTCAGATCAGATGCAGCCTCATTCGGTCAAATAAATTGTTGTATTCTCAAAGAACTCTAAGAACCTTTCTTTAGGCTTTATTTGACCGAATGGGACCTTTCGCAGTCAGGCTCGTAGATTCCTATTAGCGCTAGAATTTTCAATTATCTCGGATTTCACGAGGCAAAGGGGTGACTTAGCTAATTTGAAACTGATATTTAAAAAAAGATACGCCATAAATTGTTGCATAAAAGTATTTAAAATTAAAAACATGACTCATAATGTTATAATTTTTACTTACTGGTGTGTGATAAGGCTTTGTTAATTTAATTATAAGGTAAAACTAAAAATAGGTAATTATTTTTACTGAAGTAACTATGAGCAGTAAAAATAAGATGATGTTGATTTCGGTTTGTGCATTTTATCTGAGTGTTGAAAAATAATGGATATCACTGTCTCGTCCTGTATATGAAGATAATCAGTGAGATAAAAAAAAATAACAACAGTGGTGGCGGACGTACAAAGTTAACGACATTTTTGTAAAGAATAGCCTCTTAGATCTGCTGGGAGCTATTTTCAAACAAATATGACTAATTTTACGTGTGCCGTGGCAAACTGCACGTCAGATTAAAAAATATATATATAACTTAAGACAAAGTTTATCGTACCGAAAAAATTAAGTCTTCGATGCAAAATCATATTTTCGATACATTACATTAGTTAGTTAAGGTTTATTCAACAATATAAAATACAATTTAGACATACATATGTACAATTTTTTTTTTTTTTTTTTTTTTTTACAAAATTAGTAGTTGAAAAGGGAGAGCGAGAAGCAAAGCTTATGGGGAGTTGCTCTCCCTTTAAGGATTTTTTTGTTTTGTTACATGTTAGTATGATACATACATACACATCTACACACATATATACATATATACACACATACATACATACACATATACACACACACACACACAATGAGATGCGACACGACGTCCGCTAACTCCGACCTCACGTAGGAATCGGGGTCACGTGCGAGCATCGCATCTTGTGGGGGTCAGGTGAGAGGTGAGAGGTCAGGTCGATTGTTGACGGGACGATAATTGCTTAATGCGCAGGTCCGGGTCACCGTGACCTGTTGGAACAAGAAAAAAAAAAAAAAGAAAAAAAAAAAAAAAAAAAAAAAAAAAAAAAAAAAAAAAAAGAGCGGCAGACTTGGGTGGTACATGACAGTTTCTCCATGAATACAATCATGAAATGGACCTGAAATGTTCAATATACTAATACTTATAGATTAAAGACTTTTTTAAGTATCGTTTGAATGTTGATAAACATTTTGTCTTAGGTAATTCCTTTTCCAGTTTATTCCATGTGTTAACACCTATAATAGATAAGCATTGGCCTTTTTTGGTTGTTCTGTATTGAGTTAAGAAGTCGTTTGTATGCCTAGTCGCATAGCGAGTTTCGTAAGTTGAGTAAAATTTCAATATGTTTTGATTCATTTGTTTATTGTAGATTTGGTGCATAACAATGGCAGTTTTGTACTTTATTAAGTCCTTGAATTTCAGTAGATTTAGTTTTTTAAATAAATGATTTGTATGTTCTAAACGACCTACATTGCACATTATAAGCAGTGCCTTTTTTTGAGAGGTAATTATGCGTTGAAGATTAGTTTGATAAGTATTACCCCAAATTTCTGAACAATAGTTTAGGTATGGTAGTAGTAGACCACAGTAAATGGTACGTAGGGTATTTTCATTGAGGATATTTCTCATTTTATGCATAATTCCTAAAGTTTTGGATATCTTATTTATCACGTGATTTATATGATGTTTCCAATAAGTTGATCGTCTAAATACACGCCGAGGAATTTACTGACGGACGCTTTTTCAATAATTTCGTTGTTTATTTTGATCGGCTTAGTGCTTTCATTATTTTTGTAGAAAAGCAGGTAGTTAGTTTTTGGTACGTTAAGGATAGTTTATTGGCTGAAAACCAGTTGGATAGTTGACATAATCCTTCATTAATTGTCTTGATTAGTTTGTCGGAATTTATATCGGAGCATAGAATGGTGGTATCGTCGGCGAACAGTATAAATTTCATAAGGTTGGATACATTTGTAATGTCATTAATGTATAGTAAGAATAGTTTGGGTCCTAGAACTGAACCTTGAGGTACTCCGCATGTAACTGGTAGAATATGTGATCTTTCTTCCTCAATGGCTACATATTGTTTCCTGTTTTTTAGATAACTTTTTAACCAGTCATTAACTTTACCTCTTAGCCCATAGTATTCGGCCTTTCGAATTAGGATTTCATGATTTACTGTGTCAAATGCCTTTTTTAGATCAATAGATATGCCGGCTGTCTTTTTCTTTTGTTCTATATTGTTAGTTATCTCTTCAATTAATTCCATTACTGCTGTTGACGTTGAAAGATTTCGTTGAAATCCATATTGATTATGGTAAATGACGTCATTTTTTTTAGAAATGAGTCAAGGCGAATTGTGAATAACTTTTCAAGAATTTTGGAAAACTGTAGTAATAGTGAAATTGTTCTATAGTTATTATAACTAGATTTCTCGGCTGATTTGAATATCGGTATTACTTTTGCTATTTTCATTGCATCTGGAAATATTCCTTGTTCAAATGATTTATTGCATATTGTCAGAAAATTATTTTTGATGATAGGCATAATTTGTTTTACGAGGTTCATATTGATTCCTGTGCAATCGAGTGATTTCTTGTTCTGCATTGATTTTACTGTGTTCGTTTTCCGTGACGGGTTTTAAAAACAGTGTTATTTATTCGGTGTTTCAAAAATGTCTCATAAGTTTGATGTGTTGTCTTTATTTGTTTCGCGAGGTTAGGTCCTACACGTGAGAAAAATTCATGAAATTCGTTTGCCACTTCTTTTTTAGTTTTTCCTTTTTTAATAATGTCCATGAATTCATCGGTGTTATTGATTTTGGGCCTAGTTAAGTTGTTTATTACTTCCCATGTCTTTTTTATATTACATTTATAATTTTCAAGCAGTGTGTCATAGTATTTTTTTCACAGTTGCGTAAAATTGTTGTAAGTTTGTTTTTGTACACCTTGTATTTGTTTTCGTCTGTCATGGATTTGCCTATTGCTTGGTGCATTCAAATGAAAGTATATATCAGTATACGTCCATTGAAGTCGGTAGAAAATGACAAATTGCTTGGCTTGATACAATTATAGGCTGTTTTACGAATATCATCTGTGATTATAAATAGATGCTCAACCAATGCTATATGCCGTTTGCAATCATGAAATTAATTGACTTAAATTTCAGACACAATAATGTACAACGATACACCTCTGTAAGGTTATAAAACTTGCCCAAAAAAGTATTTATTTTCCGGCAAGAATTACAAAATCTGGCAGTGTCTGGTATCAATTTGCTCACTGCGAAAGGCCATTAAATCAGCATAGTCTGAAAACAAAACAAAAAGTAGTATAAGAAATTATGCCCATTTCAACTAGGTTAACAGGGAGAATTAGTTTTATAAAGCCCCGATTACCACTGGATTTTTATTTTATTTATTTTTTATTGCTGATACCAAATTATTTCATTCGGTTGAGGGACATGTCCTTATATGGTAAGGTTTCTTGATATCTCAAATGGCCCCTTTGTTGTGATGACGTCATTGAATATTTAGATTTGGTTGACGTCAGACGATTTTATTCAACTGAGGTGCAGAACGAGTATTGAAAGGTATCTTGTTATTTAGACCTGCTTTTCGACACGTACACAAAGTTCTTAGTCACTTCCCTACAACCACAAAGACAGGAAATTACATAAGATGTTGTCATGCACATGAGCCCTTTGCTACCGACTGGAGTGCCACGGAAATTAATAAAATATCGTGATGATGGCACGATTATACAGGTAATTGCCACCCGCTACGGAAAGGGTTAATTGAGGTTGGCTATATACTCATCACTACCGAAAATATATTATGGTTATTAGTATAATAACCTGGAGGTAGCCTAAAAAAGTAAGAGAAATCCCCACTTGGCACAGAAGGGGTTAATAGTGATAACATTTTCCTGAAAGCGTTTTTCCTTCGCAGTACTGCGACAGCTGGTTGGTTCTCAGGAAGTGTGAGATAAGGTACGAACGCAACCATTTCAATTCAACGGAAATTTATTGACAAAAAAGAGAATGAGTTTGGTCGATGGAGAAATACACGGTTTTAAAGCAAAGTAAATGATAAATAAATCATAGCGGTTGGGAAAAATATTAAGTGTGCATTGTACTGTTCCAGGAGAGATTACTACAAAACATATACATCAATAGAGGAATCCGGGAAAGCTTTTGGTCACGTAGGATATGACATAGCCGCTTGAAACCCTCTGATTGTAGAATTCCTAAGCCATTATTGGGTAACGGTGAAGCATAGAGGTGAAAAAACTACAAGCATCTACTCTTGCCTTTTAAGTGTTTATGGAGATAAAGGTCGCTATGGTCGACCTGGACAGGATTTTGGGTCGCAGCCCAAAAGTCCTAAAATCACGTAGGGACGCCACAGACGCTTGGGGAGAGGACTTCCTGAAGTCACATAGGGACGCCTATAGGAGTCACACGAAGCCGTTTAAGGTGCAGGAATTATATTCTTAATTATTTACATATTTCTTGACAAATGAGGTTATCCAATTTGTATACACCATGGTGTAGATTTATGTTATGATCCTGGGTGGTGTGGATCAAACTGCATTCTATTAAATTTCTTAACACCATGTTATTATTCAGATCCCTTACTAAGTGCCGCCCCCCCCCCCGGCAAAGTGCCGCTCCGGAGCAAAGTTTTCAGTGACGCCCACCACTCTCCTATCACCACTTCCCAACCAACGTGTTCAACAACCAAATACCACGTTCACACGTTCACACATCACTTTAAACATGTGTCTGTCGAACCGCGTTCGACGAACCGTTAGAGGGGGTTTACACGGTCTAACGGTTCGTCGAACGCAGTTCAACAGAAACGTGTTTAAAGTGATGTGTGAACATGTGAACGGGGTATTTGGTGTTCGACAACCAAATACCCCGTTCACACGTTCACACATCACTTTAAACACGTGTCTGTCGAACCGCGTTCGACGAATCGTTTTAGCTATTGACTTGCGAAATAATTAAACGGATTTTAAAATTTGTATTTAATCTCCCTATTGCAGAAAGGATAAGGGGAAAATACTCATATTTCATATTCTGTTGGTTCTAACGCAAAATTCGTATACTACGGTAAAATATTCATGGCTCCTCTGACCTTTTTTATTATAATTATATTGTTAGCCTTGTTGGCGGCATGCCCAGACTAGAATTGCCGCCCCTCCCCCTAAGGGTTGATTCACACTATCGGTCCGGTCGCGCTTCATTCCCGCTCCGCTCTCGGTCCGGTCCAATATTGTCTCATTAATTTCAATGGAAGCATTCACACTGGCGCTCTCGCTCCAGTCTCGCTCCGGTCACGGTTCCGTCAAAAGATATTTTTACTGGAGCGAGACTGGACCGTGAGCGCCAGTGTGAACTCAGTTGCCACGGTCCTGCTCCACTCCAGTCGAGATTCAGCCTTCATATAAGCAAGTAGTGTTACTCTCTGTCCTACCAAACCATGGATAATCCAAAGGAAACACCACAATGGGATCATGAGAAAGTTAGAAAAATGATAAAAATACATTTTCTTTTTATTTATCACTGATACAATGACAATGCGTACAGCGAGGATATTCATAAGCACCAACTGAATACAATATAACCTACAAAACTTACTTTAATTTTGTGGAGTTAGATGAAATGCTAATAGAATTAGTCAAAAGGTAAACCAGAGCTGTATGACCTGACTTCGCTGCACTACAGTGATAATGTTTGCATACTTATCATATTGCCAAGGTACTGAGAGAAAAAAAATACACATTATTAACCGAAGAAAGAAATTCCATATGTATAATAACAACCTATTATCCACTGCGGAAATGCATCTCCTTAGCTCACTCAACAAATATTCCTACACAAGTTTGTTTGTCTACTTATATTTTATCATTTTGCCAAGGCATTGAACCAGCTGGGGAGCTGAAATAATCTTTCAGTGTTTCTCTCGCGCCAAAAGCCTCCTTTGTAGCATTTCCCCCTCTTCCTCTCATTGGACGTACTGTGTTTGATGGAGGCATGACAACAGTATCTGGTAATGCAACAGCATTTGGGTGTATCAGATTGTGAAGTATGCATGTTGTTGTAATGATTGCATTAGCGTTAGAAGGCATAGCTTTAAGTTTCCTTAAATATATTCTGAAGGTTTGCACTAGAATACCAAATGTGCACTCAACTATCCTCCTGGCTCTAGATAATCTATAATTAAAAATCCTCTTCTCTATCTTATGTTCAGTCTGTGAACCTGGGTAGGGCCTCATCAAATTTCTCCTCAGCGGGAAAGCCTCATCTCCCACTATAACGTATGGTGCAAGCACATCAGTTCCAGGAAGTGCAGCATCTTCTTGTACATTTCAAGTCATCCTCAATTTTGGATAGTATTTTCTCAAATGTTCCTTTGTTCATTCTGAAATAGCTGTGGAATTTACTCTCATCATCAATAAGACGAGGATACAGAGTATGAAATTCTCCTTCAGTCTTCCTATCTTGCAACATAGGAAGAACCCACAAACTCTTTCTTTTTCTATTTTGTTTTCCTTCTTCTTCATCAAGTGCAATAGCGAATATTGCCAACTCGGCGTCAGAAAAGTCACACTTCCTTCGTAACTGATGGTAAGACTTCTACTGGTATCGAGGGAGGGGCGATGACGGGAGCGAGAGCGGACCGTACGTGTGAATGCCTCAGAACCGAGAGCAGACCGAGAGTGGAGCGCGACCGGACCGATAGTGTGAATCAACCCTAAATGTGCCGGCCCAGGGCATATGCCACCCCCCCCCGCCCCCGCCCCCATGTGAGGGCCCCGTTATTACTAACAGTAATACTTCCACGTGTTTACATATGCCACAGGACACACACACACACACACACACACACACACACACACACACACACACACACACACACACACACACACACACACACACACACACACACACACACACACACACACACACACACACACACACACACACATCAACAGAGTGGCTCACATTTTAGTCTTGGCTCTGGTAAAGGGATTTTCCATGCAAACGTATGTCACCGATTTGAAGGGGTGGGTGTCCTCTGTAGGGAAAGGAAAGAAGGAACAGGATAACTAACGGGGCAAGAAATAAAGAGAGAGAGAGAGAGAGAGAGAGAGAGAGAGAGAGAGAGAGAGAGAGAGAGAGAGAGAGAGAGAGAAAAGAGAAAGATAGAGGAAATGTGTGTGTTTGTGTGTGAGAGAGATAGATATATTGATAGATAGAGAGAGATTGATAGATAGGCAGATAGATAGATAGATAGAGAGAGAGAAAAAAAGTAGAGGGAATGTGTGCATGTGTGAGAGAGAAAGAGATATAGATAGATTGATAGAGAGAGAGGTGAGAGAGAGAGAGAGAGAGAGAGAGAGAGAGAGAGAGAGAGAGAGAGAGAGAGAGAGAGAGAGAGAGAGAGATTGATAGAGAGAGAAAGAGAGGTTTTCCCAAAATCTTATTTGCTTCATCTTTATGATTTATTTTTCCTTTCCAGCAACTCAAATTCAAACAAAATGTGCCAATTTTCCTGTAGGACACATTTACTTTATTAAGTCAATAACACGAATCCTTAGATAGTCACTTATCACTGTGTGTGTGTGTACGTGTGAGTGTGCGTTTGTGTATGTGTGTGTGTGTGTGTGTGTTTGTATGTGTGTGTGTGTGTGTGTGTGTCCGTGTGAGTGTGCGTTTGTGTATGTGTGTGTGTGTGTGTGTGTATTTACCTAGTTGTATTTACCTAGTTGTAATATACGGGAGGGGAGCTATGCTCGTGGTGACCCGTCTTTGTATCTCTCCGCATCAAGTTTTATCTTAAAATCTTGTATAGTGTTTGCACATACTGTTTTGCTGTCTAATTTGTTCCATGTATTTATTGCTCTATGTGGGAAACTGTTCCTTTTCAAGTTTTTTCTATAACTATCCTTTTTCAATTTTTTCCGTGTCCTCTTGTTCTACCGTTTTCCCACACTAATAGGTCGTTCCTGTCTAAAACTTCCATTCCTTTCATTATTCTGTAGATAGTTAGCAAATCTCCTCTTTCTCTTCTTTATTCCAGAGTTGGTAGGTTCAATTTGGATAGTCTTTGCTCATATGTTAGTTCGGCGAGTGTCGGTGCTAGTTTGGTTGTCGCTCTTTGTAATCTTTCTAGTTTCTTAATATTCTTTTTGGTACTGGGTGTCCAAAGTGAAGCTGCGTACTCAAGTTTTGGTCTTATTAGTGAAGTTAGTATTTTCCTTATCATTTCTTCGTCCATATAAGTAAATGCCACTTTGATTGCTCTCAATAAGTTGTAGGTTTCTCCGAACATTTTATTTATATGCTTATCTGGTTTCATGTCCTTTCCAATCATCACTCCAAGATCTTTTTCATAGTTTTTTTTTTCTTCCCCAATTCTGTAATCTTTTGATATTCTGTTTCTACTCTTTCCAAATTCCATTATACTGTATTTCTTAATATTGAATTTTACTTCCCACTTTTGAGTCCAATTCCATATTGTGTTCAGATCTTGTTGCAATGAGTTGCAGTCTTCTTCCGTTTTTACCTTCAAGTAATTTTGCATCATCTGAAAAAAAAAAAAAAAAAAAAAATTGTATAGCACTCCACGCCTTCATTCATGTCATTAATGTATACAGCGAACATGATCGGGGCCAGTACTGATCCTTGCCGGACACTGCTTTTTACTTCTTCCCAGTTGGAGAATTTTTCTCTAATTACAACTCTCATTTTCCTCCCAATCAGGAAGTCTTTCATCCATTCCAATAATTTATTAGTTTCCTATGAGGTACCTTATCGAATGCCTTTTGCAGGTCCAGAAAAGCAGTCTGCCCATCCATCTCTTTCTTGTATTATGTCTACTAATCTTGAGTAAAAGCAGATCAGATTTGTTGTACAGGATCTCCCTTGTCTAAATCCAAATTGATTTGGGTTCAGTATATATTTTTCTTCCAGGTATTTAACCCATCTGTTTTTGATCACTCTTTTACAAATTTTTGCTATTGTGCTTATAAGTGAGACCGGTCTGTAGTTAGATGGATCTTCCTTATCACCTCCCTTATAAATTGGTACAATGTTTGCTTTTTTCCAGTCCAATGGTACTTTTCCTTCTTTAAGTGAGGATTTAATTATATCATATATTTTGTCAGTTAATTCTTCCATGCATTCTTTCAGTATCCAGTTTGCTATTCCGTCTGGGCCATGTGATTTTCTGACATCCAGGGTTTTAATTTGATCACTGATTTCTTTTTGTGTTACGTTTATTTCTTTCATTGCTGGGGATAATTCTCTCTCTAACTTCACTGTTAGGCGAGTTTTCTATTGTGAATACTGATCTGAAGTGGTTGTTCATTATTTCAGCCATTTCCAGTTCTTCTGTAAATTCCTTTTTATCTTGGCGCAGTTTTTCTATTTCTTGTTTGTTTTTCAGTTTTCCATTTACATATTTGTAAAATAGTTTGGGTTCTTCTTTACATTTGTCTATTATCTTTTTTCATAATTTCTCTTTTCATCTCTGCGTATTTTTACAAATTCGTTTCTTAGTTTGATGTATGCTTGCCATTTGCTTTGTTTCTTATCTCTTTTCCATTTTTTCCAAGCTTTGTCTCTTTTTTTACCTTTGCTTCACTACATCTTTTGTTGTACCATTTCTTTATGTATGCCTTTTCCATTTTTTTTTTTTTTTTGTGGAACAAATTTGTTCACTCCTTCATTATAAATTTCTTTTAGTATGTTCCATTTTTCTTCTATCCCTGTATCTTCGTTATGGAATTTTTCCCAGTTTGCATTGCGAAAGAATGTTTTAAGTTTCTCAAAGTTTGTTTTGTTATACATAGGTCTTCCTATTCTATGTTTATCATTTTTGCTTTGGTCTGTTTGTTCTTTCAATTCCATTTCTATTAGTACATGGTCACTTTTTCCTATCGGAGTTTTGTAAATAATATTTTCGATTATCTCAGGTTCTGTCGTAAGTATTAAGTCCAATTTTGAGGGTTCTTCATTTCCTCTATATCTAGTATTTTCTCTAATCCACTGGGTCATTGTGTATTCAATGGTCAAGTCAAGGAGTACATTGCCCCAGTGTTTCTCTCCCCCTTTCACTGTCATATCTTCCCAGCATATTTCTTTTGAATTAAAGTCACCCATAATTACTATATTTCCTCAATCCTTCAGTGTTTCAATTAGTTCTTCTTTTGTATCATCTAGTAACTCGGCGTGATCCCTTTCTGTCCAGGCTTGTGTTTTAGGAGGTACATATACCACTGCAAAGTTTCTTTTCTTCATTTTTTTACCTTCGACTTGTACTATAATTGATTCTACATTATTTTTTCCTTCAGTTATTTTTGTTACAGTTAAATCTTTCTTGGCCAAAATTAGAACTCCTCCGCCCTGTTTGTTCTTTCTATTCTTTGTCCAACAGTCATATTCACCTTGTCCCACAGTGTGGGGTGTTAGTATGAACTTTAATTTGGTTTCTACAATTCCCATTATGTCTGGTTTTTCTAATAATAGATAATCGTTTAATTCGTTTATTCCTGAGATTATTCCGTCTATATTTGTGTAAGCTATTTTTAGTTTCCTTTCTCCTCCTCCCCTTCTGTCTTCTTTGTTTCTATTTTCCCTATGTATTTTTTCCTCAGCCTCATGTCTATCACTCTCCAAAAAAACTCCTCCTTTTCTTTTTCAGTTCTATTCTCATTCTTTTCATTTGCCTCATTCCTAAGTTCCTTTTCTTTCTCTTTTTCTTCCTCACTCATTTCTTTTTTTATCCATATATTTTTGTACTGTTCACTACTTGCTAATCTCATTGTTCTAGTTAAAATTTCTTCTACACTTGATTGCGATCTAAGTTTTACTTTTAATGGTCTATACTGCTTATCTTTAGAGTACCTGCCCATTCTATGAGTTTCCTCGATTTCTCGGTCCCAGCCTAACTCATCTGTTTGTAACTCCTTTAGTATTTCTTTGGGAATCTCTTTTTCTTCCTTTTCCCTCTGATATCTTGGTACATTGTGCTTTTCTTTAATGCCATAGACTACTATACACCTTTTTCTATCCACTGTGTCCCTAACTAGGTTACTTTTCTCTTTAATAACCGGAATTACAGTTTCTTTTGTATTATCTTTTATTTGTTGTTCCATTATTTTCTTTAGGGATATTTCCTGACTTTCCTCCTCAATTTTCCACTGTTTTTTGATTTCCTGTAGGTCATTCTCCTTAATTTTTTCTTTCACCTTTTCAGTCACTTCTTTCATTTGACTTTTAATTTCTCGTTTCAGAGCCTCGTTCCTACTATTATCCTCACTTTTCAACCTCTCATTATCACCCTTAAGCTGTTTTAATTCCTTTTTCAACTCGTCTATCTCCCTATTGTTTTCTTCGTTGGCTTTCCTTAGGTTTGATACTTCCTGGTACATTATCTTATATTCGCTTTTAAGTTCTAATAGTTCATCTACGATATCACTTAGATCTCTATTCCTCATTATGTTCCTGTATCTGGGTTCTCTATCCATCTCTACTCTTAGTAATCCATTTCCTTCTCTTTCAAACCCGGAAAATCTACTTACGTCTAATCTTTGGTATTCTCTTGGTGTTGAAGCGAAGCATGATTTTTTTCTCACTACTCCTAGTGGAGTTTCGATTTTTGTTTCTTCCAGGCTTCTTTGGATTTAGGGGTTTCCATTTTTAAGAACAATAAAAAAAAATGAAAAAAGAAAGTAATGGAGATACAATTTCGACCTACATTGTTTCACCACGAATGCACAGCCTTACCACCCCGCGTATAAACAACAAGGCCTACGCTGATCGTTTCTTGTTTATATTTTCGCTCGTGTGTGTGTGTGTGTATGTGTGTGTGAGTACGCGCGCGTATGTGTGCATCTTTGTGTGTGTGATTTACCACGGTCTTGGATAACGTGCTGGCCACGTAATCGACAGTTAAAACCCTCCCGGATGAGAGCTCAGAGCTCATATATGGCCCGATCTATGGGTAATGCTCTGACCTTACACACACACACACACACACACACGCACACACACACACACACACACACACACACACACACACACACACACACACACACACACACACACACACACACACACACACACACACACACACACACACACACACACACACACACACACTTGCACAACATACTAGGGTTGGAGTACCGGCTCGCTGCTTTAATGTTCAGCCCTGGTCAGACTCGAACTCGGATTGCTGAATTAGCGTCAAGGCACGCGCGTGCGTGTGTGTGAATGCGTGGGTGGGTGTAATTCACCATGGTCTTTGATCACGTGTTGGACTTGTGATCGACATCTACTCACCTCCCGGATGAGAGCTCAGAGCTCGTATGACCGATCTATGGGTAATATTGTCACCTTACACGCACACACACACCCAACACCCCTCACACGAGAGTTGGAGTAACAACCAGCAGCGCAGCGATACTGAAATAATTTCAGCCCTGGGCGGGATTCGAACCCGGACCGCTGTAGTGGCAGGCGAGAACTCTAACCACTGCGCCACGAGATGTGTGTGTGTGTGTGTGCGCGCGCGCATGTGTGTATGCGTGCGCGCGTGTGTATGTGCGTGCATGTGTGTGTGTATGTGTGTGTGTATGAGTGTGTGTGTAAGTGTGTGTGTGTGTGCATGTGTGTGTATGTATGTGTGTGTGTGACTCACCACCATGATCTTGGATCACGTGTTGGACTCGTGATCGACACCTATTTCCCTCCCGGAAGAGAGCTCAGAGCTCATATATGACCTTATACGCACACACACACACCCAGCTCCCCGTCCAAGGGAGTTGGAGTAACGACTCACAGCACAGCGATACTGAAATTATTTCAGCCCGGGCCGCCGTAGTGGCGGCCAGGAACTCTAACCACTGCGCCACGTGTGTGTGTGTATTTACCCAGTTATATTTTACGGGAAGAGGAGCTATGCCCGTGATGTCCCGTCTTCATATCTTATTTTATCTAAACTGCTTTTAAATTCATGTATTGTTTTTGCACACACCACTTTCTCATCTAACTTGTTCCAAATGTCTATTACTCTGTGGGGCAAGCTGTTCTTTTTCAGATCCCTTCTTTAACTGTCTTTCTTGATTTTCTTTCCGTGTCGTGTGTGTGTGTGTGTGTGTGTGTGTGTGTGTGTGTGTGTGTGTTGGACTGGGAAGAGCCAGGTGGTGTCTCATGACCGACTGAAACCGACACCAGCTTAGAATCTGGAGATAGCTAGCAACCTAAAAACGAAAAAAAAAAAAGAAAAAAAAAAGACTTAATTCTTGTGAATTACCAAAGGCTGCTGTTATCTATTTCCTGTTTTTCTCAGTATATAAGAACACCGGGTTCTGTTTTATCGGTGAGAAACACAGAAGTTGCATCTCTGACGCTTTGTTTAGTTCTCCTTTAGTGTTAACATCGACGGCCCCTTGCCACTGTGAACACTCTAGAACAATCCAGAACCATGAGGGTGAGCTTCCATGCAGTCACCCTCCTCGTAGGGGTCCTGGGGATGTGCTCAGCCGAAAAGGTAGGTCAAGGAACTTAGATTAGTCACTCCTTTTCAAGTGTGACCTTCATGCAAGAAGACCCAACATCAGAGTGATCATTAATTCAGTCATGGTTCTGTCGCCCTAGGCTTTATTTGTCGTGAGTTTCTGTGGGTTTCCCCAATCCAATGTAGTGATAATCATTCCTAAACATGTACAAAAAGTGCTTTAAAATCTTGACCTGGTCTAGTTTTGGACTGAAGATGTAATATACGAAAGCGCTCTGCTTTGTTAGTTTCTTTTTCCAAGTGGTCTAGTTTGCATAAGTGAACACACGTACCCGTGTTTTTATTAGCATGTATATATATATACATACATATATATATATATATACATATATATATATATACATATATATGTGTGTATGTGTATACACACACACACACACACACACACACACACACACACACACACACACACACACACACACACATATATATATATTAAATATATATATATATTTTTTAATATATATATATATATATATATATATATATATGCATGAGAAATCACATAAACTCGTGATTCTAAATATGCGGAAAAACCACCAAGGAAAAAGATAAACTGATGGCCAAGCACTTTCTGAACAGACGAAAGCGCTTGGTCATCAGTTTATCTTTTTCCTTGGTGTTTTTTCCGCCTATATATATATATATATATATATATATATATATCTATATATATATATATATATATGTGTGTGTGTGTGTATCCCCAAAGGTGTAGGCGACTGTGAAACACCAATTGTCACTTTGTTCCACTTTAATAACTTATTGTCACTACACAATTAAAGTTCTAAATCAATAGTATTTATCACATCTTCCCTGTCACTTCAGTGTACATAGTAACTCATCGACCGACCTGGGCTCCTGTCCCTCGGTTTCGTTCAGCAAACTGCTGAACGAGCACAATTGCTTGGTTACCAGCAATCGTACTTGCACAGTTTTTAGTGGGAGTATTCAGTCTCTCACAATATGCTCAGCTGGTACTTAAGTATTATTACATTTCTATTTATATATTATAATATTTCCCGGGGGGAAGAGCTCGTTATTATGAGGTATTTCTGTAATGTAATGTGTTGGTGGTTGATTGCACTTATGAGTGTGTGTTCGTGTGTGTGTGTGTTGCTTGATCCTCGTGATGTTTAGCTCGGCAATCTTGGCAGGAAATGGTGGCGCCAATAAGTCCAGGGTGTGGTTGGGGTAGTTGAGAGGAGGGGTGTGTGGGTCATATGACTGACTGATACTCACATGTGTATGGGACGTATACATATATATATATATACATATATATATATATATATATATATATAAGATATATATATATATTTGTATATATGTATGTATATAATATATTTATATATAAATATGTATATATATATATATATATTTGCATATATATAGTATATATATAAATATGTATATATATATATATATATATATATATGTGTGTGTGTGTGTGTGTGTGTGTGTGTGTGTGTGTGTGTGTGTGTGTGTGTGTGTGTGTGTGTTTGTGTGTGTGTGTGTGTGTGTGTGTGTGTGTGTTGCTTCTTTCTACAATCGATATTTTTACCTATTTGTCCAACATGATATTTACTACAGTATTTGCAAGAAATGGAATAAACAGTTTCCATTAAATTTAGGAGAATTTTGGACGAGTACATATTGATTATGGTTATGTTCACAATTGAATGAGTAATATATATATATATATATATATATATATATATATATATATATGTACACACACACACACACACACACACACACACACACACACACACACACACACACACATATATATATATATATATATGTGTGTGTGTGTGTGTGTGTGTGTGTACATATATATATATATATATGTATATACATATCTCTATGTATATATATATATATATATGTATATACATATCTATATGTATATATATATATATATATGTATATATTAGGATGTGTATACGCAATAAGTGTGCATCAATCTATGAACGGAAAATAGAAACTAAATAAAATAAAGCAAAAGATATAAAATAAGAATAAAAAAATCAAAGCAAAACAAAGTAGAACAAAATAGAATAAGAAAATAAGATAAAAACAAAATAAGATAAAAGGTAAAATGAACAAATAAACGGATAAATATGGGAAACGGTTGCGCGTCGTTATACACACAAGAACACAAGAACACAAGAAATAAAGGAGACTGCCAAAGACCACAAGGCCCACACTAGGCAGCTCCGTATCCATCACCACCTGTCGTCCCCATCCATAAAGTTGTCTAATCGTTTTTTAAAACAACTGATAGTTTCAGCGCTTACTACGTGGTTACTAAGTTTATTCCATTCATCGACCACCCTATTTGTAAACCAATTCTTGCCTATTTCCTTCTTAAATCTAAATTTGTCCAGTTTATACCCATTACTGCGAGTCCTGCCCTGTTGTTTTATTATGATGACCTTGTTTGCATCACCCTTGTTATAGCCTTTGATCCACTTGAACACTTCTATTAGATCACCCCGCACTCTGCGTCTTTCCAGAGAGTGTAAGTTTAGGTGCCTAAGCCTCTCTTCGTAAGGCAAATTTCCGAGTCCTTGTATCATTTTGGTCATTCTTCTCTGTACTGATTCTAGTGAATTTATGTCCATTTTGTAGGACGGAGACCAAAACTGTACCGCATAGTCAAGGATGGGTCTAACTATCGCTAGATAGAGTTTAATAATTACCTCTGCACTTCTATTTGTTACCGTCCTAGCAATGAAGCCTAATGCTCTGTTTGCTTTATTTCTGGCGCTAATGCACTGCTTCCTGGTTTTAAGGTCCGGACTCACCAGAACTCCCAAGTCCCTCTCGCACTCAGATTTTTCTAAAAACGTGTCATCTAAGTTGTATCTATTTTCGGGGTTGTGTAGCCCTACGTTTAACACGCTACACTTAGAGATATTGAAGTTCATTTGCCATTTCACCGACCATGTTAACAGTTTATTAAGATCATCCTGCAGAATCTGGTCGTCTTCTCCTGACCTAATTAGGCGTCCTATTTTAGTGTCGTCCGCAAACTTACTAACATCACTATTTAACCCATCGTCTAAGTCGTTTATATACATAATGAACAATAAGGGACCCAAAACCGAGCCCTGGGGGACCCCGCTAGTAACATTGCCCCACCTAGATTTTATTCCATTTATGGTGACCCGCTGTTTTCTGTTACTAATCCAAGCTCTAATCCATTCTAACACTTTTCCTCCTATGCCATGGGCTTTGATTTTATTTAGTAGTCTCTGGTGTGGCACTTTGTCGAACGCTTTGCTAAAGTCAAGGTAAATAACATCGTAATTTTCATTGTTGTCTGACGCCTTATATACCTTAGTGTAAAAGGATAGAAGATTAGTCACGCATGACTTACCTTTGGAGAAACCATGCTGTGAATCACGAATTAAATTATGCCCTTCAATGTGTTCTCTGAGTCTATTTACTATTATTGATTCAAGCATTCATATACCCACATTCGTCCCTTCCCGTCACTGACAACCTCCACTCCCGCAGACATGCGAGCAGGGGGTGAATTGCCTTCTCCCGAACTGCATGTGCCCGACGACCAAACTGGATCTGCCAATCAGAAGGACGCCCCAACTCGTCATCCTCTCTTTCGACGACGCCGTCACCATCACCAACTACGACTTTTACCAGGAGCTTTCGGGCATGCAGAACCCCAACGGGTGCAACATCTCGATGACTTTCTTTGTCTCTCATCAGTACAACAATTACTCCCTCATGTATGATCTGTACAGGCATGGCCACGAGATCGCGCTCCACTCTGTCACGTAAGTCCCATTCATAGCCCAATGCACTCTCACCGGGTTAATCTCGAGAAGACGGTACAACCCATCATTGCCACAGTAATTCGTTTCTTACTTGTAAGGTTGTATGTTGGGCAAATGTTAACATGGATGTTTAGTGTTTGTGATTCACTACTGTGGTTTTGGATCACGTGTTGGTCTCATGATCAACAGTTAAAACCCTCCCGGATGAGATCTCAGAGCTCATACATGGCCCGATCTATGGGTAATGCTCTGACTTTATATACACACACACATACAGTACATCTTCCCCTTACTCAGGAATGACAGTAATGGTTTGTAGTGTCAGCGATTTTTCCCACCGTGAGCTCAAAACCTCACGGGTGGTAAGCCATGTCGCTAACCACTAAACAAGCATTGATTTCATAGTCCCTTTCCCTCTTCTCTTTTCCTCTTTTAGCCCATCGCCACCGTATAGAATATTTACTGTATTTCATATAAAATTTATATCCTAAAGGCTTTCGCGACTTCCCTACGTACCAGTTACACATCATTATTTCATGACTGGAGACTTAAAAAAAAAAAAAAAAAAAAAAAAAAAAAAATATATATATATATATATATATATATATATATGTATAAACACATACACATACACACACACACACACACACACACACACACACACACACACACACACACACACACACACACACACACACACGGAGACAAGTTGGGTTTGTCTCCTTTCACGTGTAGCCCCTGTTCACCTAGCAGCGAGTAGGTACGGGACGTTAGTCAAGGAGTTGTGACCTTGCATTCCCGGTGTGTGGAGTGTGAGTGGTCTCAGACCTACCCAGAGATCTGCTAATAATGAGCTCTGAGCTCACTGCCGTAGGGTGGTGTCTGGCTGTCTCGAAAAGAGGCTGCAGCAGATCCGAGGTGAATACACACACACACACACACACACACACACACACACACACACACACACACACACACACACACACACACACACACACACACACACATATATATATATATATATATATATATATATATATATATATATATATATATATATTATACATATATATATATATATGGCTTAGAATTAAAGTGCATTGCGGTTGTTAAAATGTATCTCTAATCCCTGGGACCCATTGAGTGCTGTACATATATATATATATATATATATATATATATATATATACATATATATATTTATATATATATACATATATATATATATATATATATATATATATATATATATATATATATATATACTATCACATCAGTCTCTTAGGCTTTAATTTAGTAATGTTTCCCTTAAGGAATACGTTCGGGACGTCCAAGCCACGTATTCATTTTGGGGGTTGTATAGAATGTAACTCCTACTTCTTCCGCTCTCACACCTCCACTTGATGAACCACGCCCGCAGTCCCGCAAACGTGCAGAACGTACCTCTCCACGTCTGTACATACAACTACTTATAACTAGACATTAGGCAATCCAGATAATTTATAATGACAATGTACAATACCCACAATTATTACAATACGATTACCTATGATTACAATGTCGCATGAGATTAAATATTATTTTCATAACCCCGCTCTCCTCCTCACCTCCTCGTTTCTTGCTCTATCCAGCCTTGTAACCCCTACTATACTTTTCAGCAGTAACGTGCACAGATATTGCAAGGGGCAGGTGCTTTGGGCTGGAAATTGGGCACTTCACTCTTTTGTATTATTCGTATTTGGCAACTATCCGGTAGGGTGCAACACCATTTTCCACATTATAGTTTCTGAATGGTAAGAAAATGGAAAAAATGTAAGAAATAATTTTTCATTCATTTTTATATATTTTTTGTGGAAGGCACTTTTGGGGCACAGGGCAAAGGGGCAGGTGCTCCCCCCCCCCCCCCCGCACGGGCCTGCTTCTCAGGCATTTAATAGTTTTGCCCCATACAGTGCTGTCGGCACAATAACTTCTTCATTCAATCTTTTCTTAACATCCATTCCCAAATGTCTATTTCTCATTTCACTTTCGCACCCAAGTATCTAAAGCTATCCAATTTCTCCAATGTCTCTCCCTAAGTTAATACTCACTTCCAATTTGCTGCCATCCTCTCCCCTTGTACATCTCATCACCTTACATTTACTAACATTTATCTTCGGTTTTTCTCCTTTCGCACATCTTCCCAAACTCCGTCACTAACTTCCTTAATTCCTCCTCTGATCCTACAACAAGCGCACTGTCGTCAGCAAACAACAACTGGTTTATTCCCCACTTTTCTCCATTTTCTTGAACTATTCCCGGTCCATTACCCTTGCATTTACCCCTCGCATCACCCCATCCATGTATAAATTGAACACCCAAGGTGACATGACATATCCCTGATGAAGTCCCACCTTTACCTCAAACCACTCATTCTCTCAATTA
This sequence comes from Oratosquilla oratoria, assembly GCF_046742065.1. Classification (NCBI taxonomy): domain Eukaryota; kingdom Metazoa; phylum Arthropoda; class Malacostraca; order Stomatopoda; family Squillidae; genus Oratosquilla; species Oratosquilla oratoria. The sequence continues at coordinate 75,477,658 of NC_134781.1, read as the reverse complement.
CTGATTCTAACACAAGCTTACTTTTGAAAAACTCTTGACTGATCTTAACATCTTTCCTCATATCCCATATATCTGCAATACCTCCCACAGTGCCTTCCTGTCTATCCTGTCATAAGCCTTTTCCAAATCCATAAGGGCCCATAAAGCATCCTTACATTTTCCTAAAGCTTTCTCACATATCCGCCTTACCACAAAAATCTGATCCACACAACCCCAACGTGTCTTAATCTCACACTGTTCCTCACCTCTGTTAATCCTCTCAATCTAAACCCTCCCATAAGCCTTCCCAACAACGCTCAACAAACTGATCCCTCTGAAACTACTACACTCACACTTGTTCCATGTTCCCTTATAGAGCGGAACTATACAGACACTCCTCTAGTCCTCCGGCACTCTACCCTTTTTAGACAAACATTAAACAACCTCACCAACCAGCCTACCATAATAATAATAATAATAATAATAATAATAATAATAATAATAATAATAATAATAATAATAATAATAATAATAATAATAATAATAATAATAATAATAATAATAATAATAATAATAATGATAATAATAACAATAATAACAATAATAATAATATTTTTTTTGAGTTAACAGTGATATAGTGATAAACTGACAACTTACGGTTTATGCTAATTTTAGGGTCAAACTAATTTAAGTTGATAATCAATAAGAACATAAGAATAAAGGAGACTGCAAAAGACCTTAAGGCATACACTAGGCAGTTCCATGCCCTTAAAGTTGTCTAACCTTTCCTTAAAATAACCGCTAGTGTTTGCGCTCACTACCAAGTCTATTCACCAAGTGTATTCCATTCATTGACCACTCTATTGGTAAACCAGTTCTTGCCCGTTTCCTTCTTGGACCTAAATTTGTCCAATTTAAATCTTTACCTCGAGTCTTGCCCGGTTGTCTTAATATGATGATCTTGTGGTCCCTCCAGACACAAGCCAGACATCGAGCATTACTGGCGTCCAGCCAATTACTCGGTATGGAAGCAAGAGATGGAAGACCTGAGGACTATGGTCACCAGATATGGCCTTGTCTCCAGGAACGAGGATTTGGTGAGTAACTTATTAGTTCATTACATTTGATTGTTTTAAATCATAATAATAAGAGTACTACATCGCTTCACATTGGATTGATTTTAGGTTCCGGTGACAAGGTGTGGTGAGGCAAACACAGGCGACACAGCACAGAGCAAAGGCGGGCTTTCTCTTGTTGAATTGAAGTACAGTTTGAAATTTTCTCCTACAACCAGTTCAACCATCCAGATTAACCACCTTCATGGCAAAACACACTGTGGCTATTTGATTTGCTAATTTATTTTTAAAATACAAATATACTGATAAACATAGAGTTACATAGTAAACTACACTGCCATCTTCAACAGGCATACTCTGTCTCTCAAGCATGAGAAAATCCATCTGAGATTTCTTTTTTACTGCTAGTTGGTAGTGAAATTATTTCCCCTCCCCCCCCTGGTTGCTTCAAATTCCTCCCCGTGGGAAATTTCCCTCAGTTTGGGAAATGCTGATATAGAAGCATTTCAAATGAGAAACAAGTTACATCCATCTATTTTACTATGGATCTATTCACTTATTCTTTTTTCATCAATTGATTCACTCATGGATCTGTTAACTTATGGTATATATATATATATATATATATATATATATATATATATATATATATATATATATATATATATATATATATATATATATATATATATATATTATTTATTTATTTTTTGGCAGGGGTGGCGTGCGCCCTTCCTTGAGATAGGCGGCGACGAAATGTTCCGCGCCCTGTACGACCAATACGCTCTCTATGACTGCAGCTGGACTTCGCTCAAATACAGTGGCTGGTGAGTTCGTATTAGATAATCGAATATAATAAATGTAAATTATATAGATAAACAAATAGATTGATAAATAATTGAATACATAACAAGTAAATACACGATTACAGAAATAAATGAATAAACAAATACACAAATAGATACATACAGTGGGTGAATGAACATTCAAACAAATATATACATTAAATAAATATATTAGTAGATAGATAAAAATGTGAAATTAGTTGCTGTCCGTCACCTTATACAATATATACCAGATGCTCTTCCAACATTGAAAAAATACACACATAGGTACATAGATAAGTAAACGAATAATAAAAAAGCAAATAAATAAGCAAACAAACGAATATATTATTAAATAGATAATAAGGTGAAATTAGTTGCTGTCCGTTTTCTTATACAAATAATGCTCTTCTACAGGTATGTTTCCCCGAACGATAGCAAAACGCTTCCGCCCCTGTTTCCGTATACCTTAGATCATAACACAGAATTCCAGGTATTGTAGCCTACTGTTTATCTTATTTAACTTGTACCATATTGTTTATATTTATTTATTTATTTCCATTCATATACATATATGATATACGTCGTATGTGTGCCACTATCCATAGTTTCTTACTTATCACTGGAAAACAATACGATGTTGGCCGTCCTGTATAGAGGGGTAAATAAATAAACAAATAAATGAATTAATATATATCAATCAAAATATAGAAAAATCGAGAAATTTATTAATAAAATGTTGACTTGAAGTTTCTTTCTATACAACCATGATAAAAGGGTTAGTCAAAGGGGACCCCATTCAACTCCGATGACAAGATGTCTTGTCATTTGGTCAAATAAAACAAAAAATCATAAAACACCAAAATGTTTGATCAAACACCAGAAAAATATGACGTCAATCCTCGCTTCGCTCGCAGCGAAGCGAGGACTGACGTCATATTTTTCTGGTGTTTGATCAAACATTTTGGTGTTTTATGATTTTTTGTTTTATTTGACCAAATGACAAGACATCTTGTCATCGGAGTTGAATGGGTTAATAGTTCCTTCACATCAGGTTGTATAATTTTAAATATTCTATACTCACCTCTTAAAAATAAAGATCAAGTGCAAGGAATCACAACTTGTTATAAGGAATCAGATAATGTTGTAGAGAATCTAAATTTGTTACGGGGAATCTGAAACTGTGTCCTTATCTCTCCCTCAAATAGGACTGTCAGATTGGAAAATGCCCTAAAAATGACTACCGAGGATTGTGGGTTTTCCCGATGGTCGATCTTCAGGACGGGCGTGGAGAGCCCTGTGCTATGTTGGATACTTGCCAAGGGTTTGTACAAGTGACTGGTATCAGCTGATTATTGCACTGTGTGTGTATGTGCGCGCGTATATCATCTGTGTGAGATACACCACGGTCTTGGATCACGTGTTCGACTCGGGATCGACACTTATTGCCCTCCAGGATAAGAGATCAAATATAGCTCGATCTATGGGTATTGATCACACACACACACACACACACACACACACACACACACACACACACACACACACACACACACACACACACACACACACACACACGTAGAGAGGATCTAATAAAATGGGATGATAGAAATACAAGAGGACACGGAAAGAAAATCAAGAAAGACAGTTATAGAAGAGATCTGAAAAAGAACAGCTTTCCCCACAGAGTAAGAGACATTTGGAACAAGTTGTATGAGGAGGTGGTATGTGCAAAAACAATACATGAATTTATAAACAATTGAGATAAAACGAGATATGAAGACGGGTCACTACGAGCATAGCTCCCCTTCCCGTAAAATACAACTAGGTACAACTAGATAAATACACACAACTGTTTTTCTCACCAGACTTGGATTGCCTGTTTGCAGTGCAGCGATGCTGATTTTTTTTTTTTTCAGCCCTTAATATAAACTATTATGAGCTGTGCTTGTAGGCCCCCGCGCGTCTTCCCGACCAAGTTGACTATGGATTTGTAATGTCTGTACTTGTAATGCCGTAATGTCTTACTTGTTTCTTTACTATTCATTTGTTCATTATTTTGTTTATTTACAATATGTCACTTTATTCATTTATTTATTATCTACCTATTTGTTAGTTTACTTATAATTTACTTATCTAATCATTGTTTGATATTTATCTATACTCCGTTGGCTCACGGGCCTGGTGTCCTCCCATCGCGACGTCGCGTCGCGCCGCGCCGCCTTGACCCAAGCCTTTCCACTCTTCTCCGGTCCTACGCAGCTTCTTGCCAATCAACGACGACTTTGGGTGCCAGTTCCCGAACATCCTTCTTGACACTGTTCGTCCATCTATGTATATCGGGGTCTACCAAGTGGTCTGACCCCAGCAACTCTTCCCTTCATGGTTTTCTTAGGAATTCTACTCTTTTCCATTCTGGCACAATGTCCTGCCCACCGTAGTCTCCTTGACTTGACTACATCTTGTATTTTACTTTGGCTTGACAACTGTCGTAGTTCGATATTACAGTATGTCTTCTCCAGTGCTCTTCCTCTTCATCGTACACTGCTCCTAGGATTTTACGAGTATTCCGTTCTCAAAGACTTCTAATTTTCGCATTCTCGCCTTTGTAAGTGTCCATGTTTCGCATCCATTGGTCTTATGATAACAATGAATTTGCGTAATTTGGTTATACGAGTATACTACAGTTGTTCAGTACTAATGCTAAAGCATATGCACATCTGTTGCCAGTACCAATTCTCTCCATTAATTCTTCTCCATTTCGTTTTCAATTGTCAGTGTTGATCCAAGATATTTGAAATATTGCACACTTTCCACCTGCAGTGTTCCGACTGACATTTCTCCTACGCTCCTGTTCCTTCTAGAAGGCTCCACAAGAGGGGGGGGGGGTGCAGCCGGTGCTCCACCCCAGGTCCCATAAGAGTCTAGTCTAGGGAACCCATGAATATCGAAGTTCAAAATTGAAGTGGGCAATTATGTGTGACGTATTGGCCTCTAAAATAAGTCTCTGATAATACTTCTCTAATATAAATGTATCTCCAATGAAAATATGAATAATGGCTATGGTTAGTACTTCTTTTAAACTGTTGTGTTTCCTAATTTGTGACAACCTCAGGCTTATATCACTGAATTCAGAAGGATTTGCAAAGTAAATGATAAGTCACAAGCGGCTGTCCATAACCACAACCTAGGGATGCTCCCAAATATGACTCAGCGCACCCTTAACACTGCTGCTAGGTAAGAGATCATTTCTGCTGTCCACCCTAGGTCAGAACCGAGTCAGGGCCCAATTTAGATCTAAAGCTGCCGCTGGGAGTTTGCAACCGAAGTGCAAACTGGCTCACAGGGGACGGTGCACTTGCTTTCATTAGGTTCCATCGCCTCGAAACGATGATCCTCGTGAAGGGAATTCATACACGCGTGTCCTTAGTGACTGATCTATCGATGTACGAAACACTGTTTAAATTGCGATTTCACATTCAAACACATACAATTTTTATGTAATTATTATGAATTGTCTGAATTGAATATTTGTTTAACAAATTAATCATTGCAATCTAGACCTTTTGTGTGGGCTCCTCCTTTCCGGTGGGGGGGGGGGGTCAGAAAAATGTCTTGAACCATCACACAGCATATTTTTTTTCCTCTCAAGGGCGCTGCCTTCTAGACAATAACATCAATTCTGTCTTGCTCTCGTTACACTCTAAGCCCACTCTTTTACAATTTTCAATAAAGGAGACACTAATTTTCTCTAAATCTTCATCTCCTTCTGCTAAGACGACCACATCATCCGCATATTGATGTTATCGTTATCCATTTCTGCTCCTTCATTCATCTCTCAGGAGGAAGTTTTGAGGGCTTTCTCTTCAAAACTAGGTTGAAGAGTATTGGTGATCACATACACCCTTGTCTCAGTTCACTTTCCACACTGAAATATTTCAAATATTTACCTACTTTCACAGCACACTTGCTGTTAGAGTAGCATGCTTTGATGAGTGAGATAAGCTTATTAGGTATGTTCATTTCTCTAAATATATTCCACAGTGTTGGTCTATGTATGCTGTCATGTGCTTGTCTATAGTCATTAAACAGAATGTACAGGTATTTATCATACTCCCAGCACTTTTCCGTCAGAATCCTTAGGATGAAGGTGTGGTCTGTTGTTGCTCTACCAGTACTAAACCCTGCCTGTTGTTCTCCAAGAATATCGTCTGCAAATGGTTGTAATCTATTTAGTAATGTTTATCAATCCATTTATTTACTCATTTGCTTATCATTTATCAATTTATTTATTAGATTATTATTTATTAGTTTATAATATAATTTGCTTTTATTAACTCTAGTTGTATTTATTTGCTCATTTGTTATTTATAATTTCTCATTTTTTCAAATAGGAACAAGAACGATGCAGGTATACACAGTTTCTGCGATGAAAACAACGTCTACGATTTTCTGATGAAGAATTTCAACAACCGTTACCATAGCAACCGAGCTCCGTTCGGGCTCTACTCCCACTACTCTTGGTTTAAGGAAAACGACTGCCCCGACCCAGACAACGACGCTCATAGGAAAGGATACAAAAGGTACATCTGGTAGAGGGTGGTAGTAGTTTATATGCTTAGCCTAAGCATATAAACTAAGCCCCTAAGCAGCTTAGGGGCTTAGTTTCAGTCACCATCATGCTCCGACTAGTCATCTGATATTGTAATTATTATTATCGATGTTATTGTAAGCATTCAGACTTCCAATGATATAACGATAATGATAACAACAACAACAATAATAATAATAATAATAATAATAACAATAATAATACATACATACATACATACATAGACCTACCAAAGGCTTTTCCCCCTTATAAGGGAGGTAGCCAAAACACAAAGGCGTAAAAAACACTCCCAACCATTCCATCCCTACCACACACTCCGCTCCCCTCCACCCTCTTCCCTCCCTCTTATCTTGGCACCTCCTGGATGACGGGTCATCCCTGCATCTTGTCCACTGCCCTGGGTCAGAAGCAATGTCGCAAGACACAGCACATCCACAGCAAGGCCGCTTCATTAAATTGGGGACCCCCTCTCTCCGTTCCCTCGTGCAGAAAGGGAGAAGACGGGGAGAAATCCCTTCGGGCTGCGTCAAAATTTTCTCACACATACTCCCTCATCCCCCACCCATTCCACCACATGCATCACAGCATCATCCATATACAACCATTCTCCATTTACCCCTGTCTTCTGTCCTCTCCCGTCCTTCCTCAACAGACATTCCCCTCTTCCCCAAAGCTCCTTTTACCCCATCCATCCATCTCATCCTAGGTCGCCCCCTCATGTTCACTCCCTCCACATCTGCCTTCCACACCTCTTTTACTAGTCTTTCTTCACTCATTCTTTCCATGTGTCCAAATCATCCCAATACTCTTTCATCAACCCTATCTCCCAACTCCCTTTCCACCCCCGTTCTCCTCCTCACCTCCTCATTTCTCACTCTATCCAGCCTAGTAACCCCTATCATACTTCTCAGACACCTCATCTCAAATACATTCAAACTCCTTCTCTCTTCCTCTCTTATGTTCCATGTTTCTGCCCCATACATTGCTGTTGGCACAATCACTCCTTCATACAATCTCCTCTTAGCATCCATTCCCAAATGTCTATTTCTCATTACACTTTTTAATCCACCAAGACATTTACTCGTTTCTCTCAATCTACATTCTACCTCCACCTCCACTCCTCCCTTTCCTGCCACATTCGCACCCAATTATCTAAAACTATCCACTTCCTCCAGTCTCCCTCCCTTAATGCTCACTTCCAGCCTGCTGTCACTTTCACCCCTTGTACATCTCATCACCTTACTTTTACCCACATTTACTGCATCTTCAACTTCCTTCTTTCACATATTTTCCCAAATACTGTCACTAACTTCCTCAATCCCTCCTCTGATCCTGCTACAAGCGCAGTGTCGTCAGGAAACAACAGCTGGCTCAGCTCCCACCTTTCTCCATTTTCTTTAACCATCTCCTATCCCTGACCCACCACCCTTGCATTTACCTCTCCCACCACCCCATCCATGTATAAATTAAACAGTCAGGGTGACATAACACATCCCTGACGAAGTCCCACCTTTACCTCGAACCACTCACTCTCTCCATTTCTAATCCTGACACACGCTCTACTACTCTCATAAAAACTCTTGACAGTTCCTAAAAGCTTTCCTCCTATCCCATATATCTGCAATACCTCCCACAGTGCCTTCCTGTCTACCCTGTCATAAGCCTTTTCCAGATCCATAAAAGCCCAAAACACATCCTTACCTTTTCCTATAGCTTTCTCACATATCTGCCTTACCACAAAAATATGATCTACGCAACCTCTACCTGTCATAAACCCATACTGTTCCTTATCAATTACTCCCTCTGTTCCTCTCCTAATCTTCTCAATCAAGACCCTCCCATAAGCCTTCCCAAATACACTTAACAAGCTAATCCCTCTGAAACTACTACACTCACACTTGTCCCCCTTTCCCTTGTAAAGTGGAACAATACAGGCACTCCTCCAGTCCTCCGGCACTCTACCCTCTCTGAAACAAACATTAAATGACCTCACCAGCCAGTCCACCATCACTGTACCTCTTTTTACAGACATTCTGCATGGCATCCATCCAGACTAGGTGCCTTACCTGATCTCATCATCTTAACATCTGCCTTTACTTCATCCTTCCTTATTTCTCCTCCATTTTCCTCACTCATCATTCTCATTTTCTTAGCACTTCCCACTGCAACTACCTTTCCCTCCCTATCCTCCTTCACATTTAGCATCTCCCTAAAATACTCTGCCCATCTTCCTCTTACTGCCTTCTCTTCCATTATCATCTCTCCATCTGCTCCTTTTACCTTTTCTTCTCTACTTGATTCGCCTCCTCTTCCCCTCTTAATTTCTTTCCAATTTTTTTTTATTACTTTCAAAATTTTCTGTCATACTCTTACCCCATTTCACATCTGTTCTTCTCTTTGCCTCTTTTATCTTGTGCTTTACTTCTCTTTTCTTTTCTTTGTACCTCTCTTATGATTCCTCGTCCAATTTTGTAACCAAACTATGAAAGCTCGTTTCTTCTCTTCTACACCTATCTTTGCTTCCTCATCCCACCACTCACTACTCTTTCTTCTATTCCTTCCCGTCCTCCTTGTTCCACACACCATCTTTGCACAGCTTGTGACTCCCTCCTTGAACCATCCCCATTCCTTCTCCACTCCTAGTTCTACTCTATCCTTCACTCCCTCCCACTCCTCTCTCAGGTTCTTCTTGTACTCCTTCTCCTTTTATTTCCCATTTCAGCAGTTCACTCTAAACATCTCCCTACCTTTTGTCTTTTTCCTCTTTCTCTATCTATCCTCTACTCTCAACTTACCTTCCACCAAAAAATAATCTGATGTTACCCCACTCTCTACCCTTAGAACATGTACATCCTTTTCACCTCCCCTTGTAGTCACTGTCACCACTGTCAGACCTCTCCCTCTATTCTGTTAGTAGTCACTTAATTTCCCCTCACGTCTTTTCTTATAAGTTTTCCAGTAGTTTTCCAGTACTTTTTAAGTAGTAGGCCCCATGCCTAGTTTCCTTTCATGTACTTCAAATCAGTCCTGGGGTAAAGAAATTGTACTTTTCTTCTTTCACTGTAATTTCACAGTCTTGTTACACTCAGGATCTCTCTCTCTCGTCTCCCACATCGTCTCCCGAGATCCCCGTATCCTACACTAAGCTACCTTCGTCTGACGTCACTAATTTTTCTAATCCAATCTCCTCTGACTTCTCAAATAAATGTCACTCCTTATGGGCGTGACTTTGAATTCATGCACCAATAATTTTCCTCCTTCCTCCACCTTGCTCCAATCCGGAAAGCCATTGCAATGCCACTAGCAATATCGTTTACCTCAGCATTAGTCAAACGAAGCTAACCTGCGCTTACAGAGTTTTGATTACATCATCGATTATAAAACAGTCACCTCCGTCGGTGTTTACATAGACATAACGTCGCCTTCGATGTTATCAAACAACAGGCGAGCAGGCGTCGAGTCTGAATTGTTGACTCAGCATTCTAATGCCCTAGTGTTTCCCAAGCTCATTTCCATTCGTACAACTACCGGCCTCTTACATCCTTAACTCTTCCTATTATACTCCTATCTACCACTACATAGTCCATTAATGCTCTATCTGCCACCTTTCCACCCACCACTTCATCCTAGGACGTCCCCTCATGTTCACTCCCTCCACATCTGCCTTCCATACCTCCTTTACTAGTCTTTCTTCACTCATTCTTTCCATGTGTCCAAACCATCCGAATACTCTTTCATCAACCCTATCTCCCAGCTCCCTTTCCACCCCTGTTCTCCTCCTCACCTCGTCATTTCTTACTCTATCCAGCCTAGTAACCCCCATCATACTTCTCAGACACTTCTTCTCAAACACATTCAAGCTCCTTCTCTCTTCCTCTCTCATGTTCCATGTTTCTGCTCCATACAGTGCTGTTGGCACAATCACTCCTTCATACAGTCTCCTCTTAGCATCCATTCCCAAATGTCTATTCCTCATTACACTTTTTAATCCACCAAGGCATTTACTCGCTTCTCTCAATCTACATTCTACCTCCACCTTTACTCCACCTTTTCCTGCCACATTTGCACCCAAGTATCTAAAACTATCCACTTCCTCCAGTTGCTCTCCCTTAATGCTCACTTCCAGATTACTGCCACTTTCACCCCTTGTACATCTCATCACCTTACTTTTACCCACATTTATCTTCAGCTTTCTTCTATCACACACTCTCCCAAACTCTGCCACCAACTTCCTCAATCCCTCCTCCGATCCTGCCACAAGCGCAGTGTCGTCCGCAAACAACAGCTGGCTCACCTCCCACTTTTCTCCATTTTCTTTAACCATCTCCAATCCCTGATCCACTACCCTTGCATTTACCTCTCGCACTACCCCATCCATGTATAAGTTGAACAGCCAGGGTGACATAACGCATCCTTGACGAAGTCCCACCTTTACCTCGAACCACTCACTCTCTCCATTTCTAATCCTGACACAAGCTCTACTACTCTCATAAAAACTCTTGACAGCTCCCAGAAGCTTTCCTTCTATCCCGTATATCCGCATAGCCTCCCACAGTGCCTTTCTGTCTACCCTGTCGTAAGCCTTTTCCAGATCCATAAAGGCCCAAAAAACATCCTTCCCCTTTCCTATAGCTTTCTCACATATCTGTCTTACCACAAAG
>NC_134781.1:75459006-75461506 GCF_046742065.1 Oratosquilla oratoria | reverse complement strand
ACATAGCAAACAGTTGTTGCCTCGTATATACTTCGTATTTGCACATAACACATTTTTTTAATTACACGTAGATCAACATTCAATTTCAACAAGAATTTAAGTATACACACAATTTATTTTTTGAAAAATACGTACCGTGATGATTCACTTATTCATTTTGTGTGTTGACACTATCTATAGTCACAATACACTAGAAGTATGCAACACGTTATTTTGTGCAATGGAAATTAATAGCTACAGACGGTGTAAAAATCTATCAGCATCATACTAGTGTCATACATATATATCATACATTATCATTATATCATATAAGTGTAACCGTTAGATAGGTTGTGTAACCGTTGGATAGGTTTGTTGGTTACGTAAGGAGGACTTAATGCGGGCGAGATAAACTCCAAAACGGGAGTTTTCTACTTTTAATTAACAATTGAGGCAAATCTGGTTTGCAAATATGATAAAGGTACAAATGGGCCCTGTGGGCAGATTACAATAAGTGCCAGGCCTTGACCTAGGGCACAATAGGCTGGTAGCCTACTCGGTCTACCCAGCTCTGACGACTGGCCGGTAGGCTCGTGACCTACCCAGCCTCTCGCCTACGTGACATGGGTGTTAAAGGTTATATAGGTTGTTAGTAGGTTACTGTAAGCAAAGGCGTTAGTCTCGCTATTCTATGCATTAGGGTCAGTTTATATATGAGGGTTTGTCCTATAGTTAGTGGATATTGTTAGGTATATTATATCTATGTTAGTTTATGCGTAATATACTAGGGCAGTTATAATAAAGGATTTTAATAGGTTAGTCTGGTGACATTGGGTATCTATCTTGTTTGTCATGAAATATGCTGCGTTAGGGGTATGTTGTGGGAAATGCAAGGTTAGCAAGAAGGGGAGTCTCGCTATGTTGCAAGCCTGTGGATCACGTGCGTGGTGGGTGATAGTTAGTGATGGATACATAAGTACTATTGCACGCATCCAGACCAAAATAATGAACTTGGCCAGTGCAATGTGTACAACGAAAAAATGGGTCAATTATCAATTTCTTGTGAGTTTGCGCAAAAAATCTTGTTTTGTGTGCATACGATGTTTTTGAGATTATATAATGTTTTATCCTGTATTAAAAGCGTTAGCACGTGTACAAAGAACATTTGTACTATGAGCATGAAAAATGTCTTTTTCTCAGACATTTGGAACTATCCCGCATATATTTATTTTTATTTGCAAAAAATATTTGAATTATTTTAACAGATTTGTAATTGAAGTCTTTTCAGAGCTACTCCACAAATTTTTGGTAACATTACAGCATTGAAAAGTGGCGATTCTAGGACTATGAAAGTGGGAGGGCCAGTTGAGGGCCAACATAGATATGAGGGGGCATAGGAGATTAGTTGCAAGCAAAATTAATCTTCACGGGGGGGGGGGGGTTAAGGAATATTTATTAATAGATATATATATATATAAATAGATAAATATGCAGATATACATGTATGTATACCCATGTATGCTTGTATCTATATATATATATATATATATATATAAATATATATATATATATATATATATATATACATACATTCAAAACTCATTACATATAAAGAGATATGAAAACAGGTTAAGAAGGCACATAGTCGACTGACATTAATAAATTTAAGAAAGATTGTAAGACATATAGTTTTCCAAACAGAAGTGTGGATAAATGAATTAATGACGAAGTCACCTGGGTAAAGATGGAACGTGTGCAAGAAAAGAAAGGCACATCAAAAAGAGTAAATAATCCTAGCTTCAAAACGGAACACAACCAAACACGGATCCATAAGTGATTTCAATATATATATATATATTTTTTTGCACAATCACTCTTAAAAAATTTTGAACAAGAAAAAAATAGGATATGAAAAAAAAAAAAAAAAAAAAAAAGCTGGGGAGCCAACCTGGGGGCCAGCTGAAAAAATGGGGGGGGGGGCCATGGCAGCAGTTCGATGTGTTCATGCTGTATATACGACGTTAACATGTATGATACTGTTCTTTTGTATTCCATACAAATAATATGATTTTGTTTGATTTCAAATATCAAGAAATGAAACTCTGTGGTAAAAAATTAACGTATAATTTTTTTTTCTGCATATGCGACCTGTTTTCATAGCTAACGCGGTTTTTTTTTCTTCCAGTAACTTTACCACTAAAATAATAATTAATGTACAATCCCATCTTTTTTATTTGAATATACATACATGTGTAAATCTTCTGCTCTTTCTGATGAATTTATAATTAACACTGGTTCTACCGTACCGTTAGATCTTTCCTTTGATGCTGTTTACGTCTTTAGAGGATAGATGTTACCAGAAACCCTTTTACTCGACTTAAAGCAATCTCTGGTCGACTCCCCTACTTTAGCTTCCTCTTCCATTTGAAGTCTTCTCATCATAGATGGAACTACGTCAAATAACGATCCATTAGAATGATATCGGATGGATCGTTGATGACCTATGCCAGACCACCCGCTT
>NC_134781.1:75454006-75456506 GCF_046742065.1 Oratosquilla oratoria | reverse complement strand
GCTTAGAATGTGGACAGACTGTAAAAATCTTGTTGCAAATAGCGATCACAACATAGGTTCAAACTCCTAATTTTTTTTTTAGAATAGATACTTGTGTTTCTAAAACACCCGATTTCAGTAAAGCTCAGTTCATAGGACTACGTCAGGAGCTTCAGCTTACAGATTGGTAGGCAAAATTAAGCGAAAGACCTGTAGATCAGATGTGGGACATATTTCAAAATACGCTCACTGAGATGATTCATACTTACATTCCTTTTAAGGACAGACGTCCCCCAAATCAGGCTCGCCCAAGGTGGCTCGACAAAAAAACTGAAAAAGCATTGCTAAAAAGAGACAGGCTTATAAGAAATATAAATGCTCGGGTGCATCTAATGATTATGAAAGTTATGTATCAATACAAAGAGATTTAAAAAAAGACAATAAAAAAAGAAAAGAAAACGACAATACGAAATGAATATTGCTGATCCAAAGAGAATCCCAAAAAATTCTATAGTTACATTAGAGATAAAAAGGTTGTTAGGAATCACATTGGTCCACTATTATCTGCTGACGGTCAACTTGAATATTCAAATGAAGGAATGTGTAATATTTTAAACAATTATTTTAGCTCGGTATTCGTAAACGAAACACCTCAAAGTGAACTCCAAACTGAAACCTGTGAAAAGTCTAGGGTAAACTTACTACGGTAAATATAACAAAAGAAAAACTTAAAAGGTGTATAGAGAAACTCAAAGTTAATAAAACACCAGGGCCTGACGGTTGGCATCCAAGAATCTTAAAGGAAATGAAAAATGAGATTGTTGTTCCATTAGAAATTATTTTCAAGAAATCCATCATATCCGGAGATGTCCCAAGAGAATGGAAGCTAGCTAACGTTACTCCCATATTAAAAAAAGGTGACAAAAAGAAACCAAATAACTATAGGCATATAAGTTTGACTTCAATCGTAGGAAAAATAATGGAAACTGCCATCAGAGATGTTATCGAACATCATTTAGAAAGTAACCGTTTGATAAATGATAGGCAGCATGGTTTCAGACGGAAACGTTCTTGCGTGACTAACTTACTCGAATTCTACAACACAGTTATCTCGAATTATGACAAAAGAAACAATATAGATTTAATATATCTAGACTTTGCAAAAGCTTTTGATACCGTCCCACACGAAAGACTACTTACTAAATTAGCTTCGCACGGAATAAGTGGTAGCCTATTAAGTTGGACTAGTAATTGGTTGAATGATCGAAAACTGAGAGTTGTCTTTAATGGAAAAACTTCTAGATGGAAAAATGTCACAAGTGGAGTTCCTCAGGGTTCCGTTCTTGGGCCACTTCTATTCATAGTATATATAAATGATATAGACCATGGACTAAAATCTACTGTTTCCAAATTTGCTGATGATACAAAACTGTGCGGAATGGCAAATGGTCACTTAAACCAACTAGATATTGAAGAAGATTTAGATAAATTACAGTAATGGTCTGAAAAGTGGCTAATGAAATTTAACACAAGTAAATACAAGGTAATGCTCATAGGTAAAAATAACAGTAGGTACGATTACAAGTTATTTGGAAATTCGTTAACATAAGTGAATAGTGAAAAAGATCTCGGCGCAATTATCAGTAACGATCTCAAATCATCCAAGCAGTGTATTTCAGCCTCTGAGAAAGCAAATAAGATTCTAGGACTGATTGCGCGATCTTTTGACTTCAAAAGTCCATCACTCATTAACAAGCTATATAAATCGTTAGTTCGTCCACATTTGGAATATGCTGTTTCCGTATGGTCACCGAATCTCATTGAAGACATTGACAGACTGGAAAAAGTACAACGGCGAGCCACAAAACTGATTCCAAATATAAAAATGAATCATACGAAAATCGACTAAAACATATGAATCTGTTTTCCTTAAAAAAAAAAAAAAAAAAAAAAAAGACTCAGAGGTGACTTGATACAGGTCTAATTCTAAAGGGAATTGACAACATCAAAAGTGACAAAATTTTCACATTGAATGATAATCAGACAAGAAACAATGGTCTCAAACTGTCCGGAAATAGATTCAATTTGGAAGTGGGTAGAAACAACTTCGCCAACCGTGTAGTTAATGAATGGAATAAACTTCCTACACAGGTAGTGCAATGTAGTTCAGTTCGAAGCTTTAAGAATCATTTAGATAAACACCTAAGCAAGATGCTGTAATGATTATAATTCATCTTATATTATTTGAATTTGTTTTGTTATCATTTGTCTGTTTGATTCTCATTTATTATTAGTTATATGCGAATTTATTATTATTTACTATTTACCTGTTTGTTTATTATTTAACTATACCTATGCATTTATTTATGTGTTTTATTTGTTATCTACATTATTATAGTTTTTATTTATTAATTTATTATTATTATTATTTTTTTTTTTTTGCATCCGACCTAGATATGGACCAAAAGGTCTGTCGGCATACTCCGCCTTTGAATTTACCCCGTGTGAACCCTGGGGTAGC
>NC_134781.1:75419006-75449006 GCF_046742065.1 Oratosquilla oratoria | reverse complement strand
TTTACTGCTTACACGAACACCACAACAAAGCTCGGCCACTACCACTCAGTAACCCCACCGAGCAAACGACAAAAGCAAAATATGCATAACATATTCCACACACACAATAGTGTGATTACAGAAGTGTGAAAAAGAATTATTACAACAGCACACCCACATAAACACACATAATTACATGCCATATAAGGAATAAACATTGGAATATATACACAAACAATACAAGAAAAAGAAAACAAGTACTGTATACCATTACAAAAAACACACAGAAGAAATATACACAAACGCAAGGAATACACAAAAGAACTGGTGCCAGTTAACATGAGATAAAAAAAACAGCAATTGCCGGACGTCCGGGACATGACACTTAAAAGCTAAACAGAAGTTACACATAATACATATCAATACATTGACGTAACCCAATACGTTATCAAACGTATTGGGTTACGTCAATATAACTTTGTTACGGGTTAGCTGGGTTCGAATCCTCGGCTCGTCCACGTTTCAATTTCCAACGGATGCCTCCTTCGAGCGATTCTCAGTCTCGTTTGCGATGGTATGGAATTAAAAGTGATATCTGGTTGAAATATATATATATATATATATATATATATATATATATATATATATATATATATATATATATATATATATAAAATATTCACAATTATATGGTGTTTACTGCTTACACGTACACCACAACAATGCTCGGCCACTACCACTCAGTAACCCCACCGAGCAAACGACAAAAGCAAAATATACATAATGTATTCCACACACGCAATAGTGTGATTACAAAAGTGTGGAAAATAGTTATTACAATAGCACACCCTAATACATAAACACACATAATTACATGATATATAAGGACTATACATAGGAATATATACACAAAACAATAAAAGAAAAAGAAAACAAGTACTGTATACCATTACAAAAAACACACATAAGAAATGTACACAAACATATGGAATACACGAAAGAACTGGCGCCAGTTAACATGAGACAAAAAGACAGCAATTGCCGGACGTCCGGGACATGACACTTAAAAGCTAAACAAAAGTTACACATAATACAAATCAATACACTCATAGAAAAACAAAATACAAAGTGCAGGTCAAGACAAACATGAACAATAACATAAGTAATGCACAAATACAATTATAAAGAAATAAGACACCTTGAACGGAGATTATAATTGTGAGGGGTAGATACAGAAGACATGGTTGGTACAGGGAGCCTTGGTGGAGGTTGGGTAAATACAGGGATAGGTACTCTTGTCACCTAAGTCTATCAACATGCACCATTTTGCTCAGTCCTTGGGAAGGATCAAAAACCCTGAATTTATTTGGATGCAACTTCCCAGTAACAAAAAAGGGGCCTGTAAATTTACAATTAAGTTTTGATTGGCGGTCAAGCATGCTCTTATAAACATGATCATCAATACTGATGTTAACAGGCTTAGCCCGGATACGCTGGTGCTTCAGCATCTTGGCTTTGAAGACATCAAGTTGATCTCTTACAGGACTATAAATATTATGTAATGTATGATATTGGAATTGCTTATAGTCCACAGTATTGTAGAAGGGACGAGCAGGAATATCAAGCACATCATAAGGGAATCGTTTTTCCATTCCATGGATAATATAATGAGACGTCTTGCCCGTAGAGACATTAATGGTGTTGTTTATACAAACACTAACAACGTGCCTGAGTATATCCAAAATCTTCCTATTCGTCCTCCCCAAAAGACCATTGGACGCAGGGTGGTAAGCAGTCACGAATGTTTGCGTGATGCCGTAACGCTCACAAATGTTCGCTGAAACCTCATTCCTAAATTCCAACCCATTGTCACTAAGGAGCATCGAAGGAGTAGTGTATGGGCATGAAACACGAGGCACTAAAGCATGGGCTACTACTGGAACAGAGTTGCTACGTAAGGGAGCCAATATTACAAAACGACTAAAGTGGTCCACACACATAAAGATATAAACCAAACCTTGAGTACTACGAGGCAGTTGTAAAAGGTCTATAGCCATAGTCTGAAAAGGGCGAGAATGAGTAGGATACTCTAAGATAGGAGCAGTGTGCGTAGAACCTTTGTTCTGGGCACAAAAGCTTCACTAGGCTACATGAGAGGTAATGTTCTGTCGCATTTTTAGCCAATAATACTTCTTACGTGCCATAGCCAGAGTTTTGTCACGACCTGGGTGACCAGCCTGAGGGGTATCATGAGCAAGGGACAGAACAACAGGAACTAGGGACTCAGGGATCACTAGCTGTGCCACATCCTGCTCAAACACTTCCACATTACGAATGAGAACCTTGTCCTGCAAGGAAAATTGGGACAGGGGAACAGGTAAATCTGGTAAGGTGGTATCATCACCAGACTCCAAAGCATAAATAACAGCAGACCAAACAGGGTCCTCACGCTGAGCTTTGGCCAGATCCTTCAGAGAGAAGTTGTCAATTACTGTAACAGCAGCAACAGGGATATTACGTGAAAGTGCATCAGCAACATTGTTTGCACGCCCTGGAATATGCTTAAGGGTTGGGTTAAATTCCTCAAGGGTTGAGTTATACTCCTCAATCGTGAGAAACCATCTGGCTAGGCGTCCTGAAAAGTTTTTGCCATTGAAAAGCTGAGTGACAGCAGTGTGGCCCTTGTAGACTGTAACAGGATATCCAAAAATTATATTACGAAAATGCTTTAAAACCCACACCACTGCCAGGGCCTCCAAATGAGTAACAGAGTAACGAGACTCAGGCTTGTTAAGAATGCGACAAGCATATGCAAGAATATGTGGTCTACATCAGTCTACTTGCTGCATAAGTACAGCTCCAATACCTGTACCAGAAGCATCTGTACATATATTAAAGGGAAGTCCGGGAATGTCAACACAAGCGCTTCAGTAAGTGCAAGCTTCAAGGAATCAAAACTTTTCTGATCAACATCACGCCATTGGAAGGAAGTGTCCTTCTTGAGGAGAAGTGTTAGAGGGGAAGCAATTTAAGGAAAATTCCTGATAAATGCACGTAAATGCACAATAGTTCCTTGCCAGACCATGGAAGGAACATACATACTCAACCGACTTAGGTGCAGGGAAGCCCCTAACCGGTTTGACCTTATCGTCAGTAGTGTGAATACTATGTTTGTCTTCAACATGAACTAGGAATTGGATGCTAGATTTAAGAAAAGAACACTTGGGCAAATTGAGTTTCAATCCAGCATCAACAAACCGTTGCAAGACCATGGACAACTTAATGAAGTAGCTCTCCACATCTTTGGAAACTAAGATTAAATCATCCAGATAAACAAAAAGTCCATCACCTAATAGGTCATGAAAAATGGAGTTAATCAAGCGCTGGCAAGTCAAGGGAGTCTTCTCCTCCAGGGATATTTGCCAAAAACCTGTTTTCAAATCTAAGGTGGTGAACACTGTATTACCAGTGCAAATAGACTGGAGAAGATCACTTAATACAGGCAAAGGGTAATGGTCTGGAATAGTGACCTCGTTAACCCGCCTATAACCAAAAACAGGACGAAAAGATCCATCCTTCTTAGGCACAAGGAGGAGTAGTGAGTTACACTCCAAGTAAGACTCTTGTACAATGCCTTCACGTAACATGTCGCCAACCAAGGACTGTGCTATAAGCCGACGAGAGTGAGGCAACCTGTAGGAGGGAACGTAAACAGGACGAGCACCTGGCTGAATATCAATTCTACGAACCACCCGATCTGTGAGTCCTAATGGATCACCAGGCAAAGCCAAAGCCTGGCGGTGGGTCACTAACAGTTCAATGAGACGAGGCGTCTCATCAGGAACATCAATATAATATACAAACGTTGCAAATTTGGAGACCAAGTGAGCTGTGTCACTTGTTTGTGGAGACTGTACCACAGAAGCTGCAATGATAGGATGCGAATCCTGGAAAGCATCAACGTCAAGTACTTCAAAGGAGACTAAGTGACTGCCAGGAGAGAGAGTGATAGGAGCACCCGTGACGTTGGTTACCATAGCTGTGGTAACATGATCCTCGCGAATAGTGGAGAGAGTTCCTTCCAAAGCAAAACGACGAACACGAACAGAGTCAGGCTGAGATAAAACGTCAGACCCAATTGGATCACCTGAAGTGCACACCGGAACTCGAACTGCACTTGAAAGTCCAATACAATGCTCTCCCACAACAACAGGAGCAAAAGAAAGAACAGGAGAGTTAAAGCGAGGAGGTCCATTCGAAGACAACTGAACCTGATTATGCACAGGAGAGAAGTCACAAATGGAAACTGGCCTATCTGTTGCAGGAATAATAAAATTACAGTCACTACACGGCGACGGCGACTAAGGGATATATCAATGCCATGTGCTGTAAGAGCATCGATGCCCAAGAGGCAATCTCACATAAGAGCAATATCAGATACAACAACAAAAGTGACATGGAAAATTGTAGCATGTAAGGAAAACCTTAAGGGAATGCAAATAGACCCAATAATAGGCAAGGGGGAACCTTGTACAGAATGCAAACTATTACAAAAAGAAGATAAAGGGAGATTGTACAGATTCCGAAGAGCATAATAAGCTTTTCTACTTATGAGACTACATTCTTCACTAGTATCTACAGTGACTGAAATAGGCGTATTCTCTGTAAAAAGTTGGAAGGTGAGTGACTGAAAAGACTCAGCAGCCACCAAGGGGATGGTGTGGGACCGAACATTACTGGTCAAACCTTTGGGTTGTGAAACGGGCGCCTGTGAAAATAGGACGGAGACTGTCTAGGTTGATGAGAGGTCTCAGATCTAAGTTTCAAAACCTTGAAACACTGATCAGTCGAGAGTTTACAGTGACCATGGGTATGACAGTTGCTAAGCTTATCCTGGAGCTCTACTCTAGAGAGGGCATGCGTCACATAAGAAGAAAAACCCGAAACATTCCTACGGACAGTGGACTGTCTTGACTTGTTTACATGACGCTTACAACGAAAACAAAATTCACTCGAATGACCTGATATGTTACAATAGGTACATGTGAGTACAGGAGGGGTAAATGTAGAAGAATGAGAGCTGTGAGTAGGAACTGAAGACTAAGGGGGTGGAGGAGGAGAACTAGGAACATTGGCATGTTGCTGAGCATTGCTAATGCACAAGGAACCAGAAGGCACTTCCCTAAGTTTACATGAAAGTCTTGTTGCGAAAGATAGTAGGACCTCATCTACCTTATAGCTGAGAGAAGAGGCAGCTCTCCTCTCAAAAGGCGCTAAGAAAATTATATATATAAAAAACTCCAAAATAAGTCGGAACCTATCTAAAGTGATAGTGCCATGATCAACCCACTCTGAATGGGAAAGAAAGTCTAAGGCTTCAACTACAGACCTGGGCCTGAGCACGCCTATAGTCAAGAGTGCCCAATCTGAATGTAAGAACATCAACCAGCTTAAGGGGGTTGTTGTGTCGCTTTATAGGGTAACTTGTACTAAGACCTTTAGAATCTCTTTAATGAACTTAGGTGTAATTACCCCTTACATTAGTGTATAATTCCTCAGGGTATTGTATTCCTCCCATGTATATATAAACCATAGTGAAGATATATTGAAGATATAGTGAAGCTCTAAAAGCTCTAATTACTTAATGGAAAATCCTTCCACATCATTCAGCTCGGTATGAAATGAAAGCTTAGAGTCTGGGGAGAAAAAATTATTGAATACATTTAACCCCTTCCATACGGTGCCGCACACGTAGGCGTCATGAGGAGCAAGTGGATTCGCGACGCTGCCATATCGGCGTCTTGATTATATTTATTGTAGTCGCCCCTGTGTTTTTACATTCTCCTAAATGTGACCTGAATCCCATTCTCTGTGGTTTTCAAAATTCGCGGGTGAAAGAGAGAACGATCGATATAAGCGGTGACTATATTTTATGATGCGAGTATTATTACGACACGTCGTACGGCTGGCATTGGCTGCTGCCCGCGAGATTTAAGTCCGGAGTGAATCAAACTCATACCTCTGATTTTATTGATATTTTCTCTGAACAATAATGATAAAAAAGCTGCAAAATTCAGGTTTCATAAATTTAAAAAATCTTTTATTTTTTACTGTAGAAAATAAAGAGCATGATGTTTTCTTTCAAATGAAACAAAAATGACAAAAATCCACAAAGAAAGCCAAAGATATTACAATAGAAACAACAAAAATATAAACTTTACAGGAGAGGGGGTTTAAATTTTGCGCTACCATTTTTAAATGCCCCAGCCTCGTAGTCCCCTCTATCTGTCCTTTTGACCACGTTTCCCCTCACTTTTCTCATCTGCTCTCGTTTCCTGTCTCTTCTTTCGAGGGCAGACTTATTAATATGAGTGTAGGTATGAGGTGAGGATGAGTGGTGTGGCGTGGGTGGAGGAGGTGTAAGGTGGGCGTGGCTAGTAGATCCTTGCGGAGTGCTGGGTGCAGATGGGATGCTTTCCTTCTTCTTGATTATTTTTTCAGGCACTCACGGACCCTCTCTATATTCTGCCGCTTCACTCTTTTGCTTCTTGTTAATTTTCCCATGATCACAGCAACAATAACGGCCGAGGAATCAAAACTGTGGCGTACGGTGAGAGCTCCAGGAGCGACATCACCTAACTTTAACATTTTGAAGAGCATTGATGCCCTGCCCACTGTCTTTGTGGTGTATGCTGGTGGGAGGAGTTGCCAAATATCTCCATAAACACAATTCTGTAGCAAAAACGAAATAGCTCTAGAAATGTCGACGCTATTTCAATATACAGAATGTTTTTTATGCAATGGGGTTGCCAGAGGTTGCCAATATTTTATCTATTTTATTCTGTATACAAGATAGAAACGAAATACAGCTGTATAACTTCATAGGAGTGATGCCACCATCATAGATATTCTTTTGAAATGTTTAACTAAGACTCGCTCATGTACCAGAATTGTTCGAATGATCGCTGCCAGGCACCCTTAAAACACCATTGAAAGGAATTGCCTACAGAGGTATCAGAAAAAAAAAGGAAATTAGACCTAAATAGATCATAATTGTAATCCAAAGACTTGAGGTTGAGACACGAACCAGATAACATCTCAGAAGCCAATGACTTAGGCACAAACTGCGACCTCACGAAAGACAATTTCACAGACCCCGTTGAAACATTAGTATTTACAATACAATCTTCGCACTGGCGAATAAAATCATTAGCTTTATATTGGGGATCATTACCAGAAAATTTAAGAACAGAAGGATCCTGATGTAATAATGTGAAAGTATGAGTCATTGTGGCAGATGGATTTGGGGAATAAAGAAAAGACGGTACCTTCTGTTTAGACATATTTATAGAGGTACAAGATAACAACCCAGTTCGTAGTAATATCAAAGTGAAAACAAAGAAAACACATAAAATTGATAATATCGAACTAAATGAATCACTTCTCGAATCGGAAGAATGACCTGAAAAACGTAAACAGTAATATTCGTGCTGATACACAAAACAAAAGTTATTAATACAACTATTCACAATATTTCAATATTCACAATGAAAGAATTGTAGGAAATAAAAATTCTAACAAACAAAGAAAAAGTGACCGTCATGAAATGACGTCACAATGGAAACAAACATGACCGCCAAGGCAAGACGCCTGGCCAAAAATGTAAAGAATATACCAGAACATATAGAAGAAAATCGCCTGAGATGGTATGGACATGTGCAGAGGATGGAAGATGGGAGACTGCCCAGGGTTTCACTTCATATGCGGTCTGAAGGTAGAAGACCGACGGTGCATGGGTAGGCCTAGAAAAAGATGGATGGAAGGAGTTAAGGAAGCTTTGGCGATTCGAGGAGAAGATCTTACGGAGATACTGCAAAATGAAGTCTACAGAGATGAAGATGGAGATAAATTAGGAAACGAGGACCACTGGCTGACAGGAGATAATCCTACCAAGCGGCTGGTAAGAAGGTAAGAAATTGCATATACACACACACACACACACACACACACACACATATATATATATATATATATATATATATATATATATATATACATACATACATATACCAAGGCTTTTTCCCCCTTACAAGGGAGGTAGCCAAAAAGGAAAAGGCATAAAATAATTCCCACCCATTCCATCCCTGAATACACTCCACACCCCTCCACCCTCCCTCTTATCTTAGCACCTCCTGGATGACGGGTCATCCCTGTACCTTGTCCACTGCCCTGGGTCAGAAGCAGTGTCGCAAGACACAGCACATCCACAGCAAGGCCGCTTCATTAAATCGGCGACCCCCCCTCTCCGTCTCCCCGTGCATAAAAGGAGAAGACGGGAAGAAATCCCTTCGGGCTGCGTCAAATTTTGCTCACACATACTACCTCACCCCCCATCTCCCCGCCCATTCCACCTCATGCATCACAACATCATCCATATACAACCATTCTCCATTCACCCCTGTCTTCTGTCCTCTCCCGTCCTTCCTCAACAAACATTCCCCTCTTCCCCAAAGTCCCTTTCACCCCATCCATCCACCTCATCCTAGGACGTCCCCTCATGTTCACTCCCTCCACATCTGCCTTCCATACCTCTTTTACTAGTCTTTCTTCACTCATTCTTTCCATGTGTCCAAACCATCCTAATATTCTTTCATCAACCCTATCTCCCAACTCCCTTTCCAGCCCCGTTCTTCTCCTCACCTCCTCATTTCTCACTCTATCTAGCCTAGTAACCCCTATCATACTTCTCAGACACCTCATCTCAAACACATTCAAACTCCTTCTCTCTTTCTCTCTTATGTTCCATGTTTCTGCCCCATAGTGCTGTTGGCACAATCACTCCTTCATACAGTCTCCTCTTAGCATCCATTCCCAAATGTCTATTCCTCATTACACTCTTTAATCCACCAAGGCATTTACTCGCTTCTCTCAATCTACATTCTACCTCCACCTTCACTCCACCTTTTCCTGCCATATTTGCACCCAAGTATCTAAACCTATCCACTTCCTCCAGTCGCTCTCCCTTAATGCTCACCTCCAGTCTACTGCTACTTTCACCCCTTGTACATCTCATCACCTTACTTTTACCCACATTTATCTTTAGCTTTCTTCTATCACATACTCTCCCAAACTCTATCACCAACTTCCTCAGTCCCTCCTCCGATCCTGCTACAAGCGCAGTGTCGTCAGAAAACAACAGCTGGCTCACCTCCCACTTTTCTCCATTTTCTTTAACCATCTCCTATCCCTGACCCAATACCCTTGCATTTACCTCTCGCACTACCCCATCCATGTATAAGTTGAACAGCCAGGGCGACATAACGCATCCTTGACGAAGTCCCACCTTTACCTCGAACCACTCACTCTCTCCATTTCTAATCCTGACACAAGCTCTACTACTCTCATAAAAACTCTTGACAGCTCCTAGAAGCTTTCCTCCTATCCCATATATCTGCATAACCTCCCACAGTGCCTTTATGTCTACCCTATCGTAAGCCTTTTCCAGATCCATAAAAGCCCAAAAAAACATCCTTCCCCTTTCCTATAGCTTTCTCACATATCTGTCTTACCACAAAGATCTGATCTACACAACCTCTACCTGTCCTAAATCCACACTGTTCCTCACCAATTACTCCCTCTGTTCCTCTTCTAATCCTCTCAATCAAGATCCTCCCATAAGCCTTCCCAACTACACTTAACGAGCTAATCCCTCTGAAACTACTACATTCACACTTGTCCCCTTTTCCCTTGTAAAGTGGAACTATACAGGCACTCCTCCAGCCTTCCAGCACTCTACCCTCTCTCCAGCAAACATTAAATAACCTCACCAGCCAGTCCACCATAACTGTACCTCCCTTTTTCAGACATTCTGCATGGCATCCATCCAGACCAGGTGCCTTACCTGCTTTCATCATCTTAACAACTGCCTTCACTTCATCCTTCCATATTTCTCCTCTATTTTCCTCACTCATCACTCTCATTTTCTTAGCATTTCCCACTGCAGCTATCTTTCCCTCCCTATCCTCCTTCACATTTAGCAACTCCCTAAAATATTCTGCCCATCTTCCCCTTACTGCCTTCTCTTCCATTATCATCTCTCCATCTGCACCTTTTACCTTTTCTTCTCTACTTGATTCGCCTCCTCTTCCTCTCTTAGTTTCTTCCCAGAACAACTTTTTATTACTTTCAAAATTTTCTGTCATACTCTTACTCCACTTCACATCTGTACTCCTCTTTGCCTCCTTTACCTTCTTCTTTACTTCTCATTTCTTTTCTTTGTACCTCTCATATGACTCCTTCGTCCTATTTTGTAACCAATCTGTGAAAGCTCGCTTCTTCTCTTCTACAACCTTCTTTGTTTCCTCATCCCACCATTCACTACCCTTCCTTCTATTTCCTCCTGTCCTTCTTGTTCCACACACCATCCTTGCACACTTTATGACTCCCTCCTTGAACCATCCCTATTCCTCCTCCACACCTAGCTCTACTCTATCCTTCACTCCCTCCCACTCCTCCTTCAGCTTCTTCTTGTACTCCCTCTCCTTTTCCTTTTCATTTAAAGAGTTCACTCTAAGCACCTCCCTACCTTTTGTCCCTTTCCTCTTTCTCCATCTGTCCTCCATTCTCAACTTACCTTCCACCAGAAAATGATCTGATATTCCCCCACCCTCTCCCCTTAGCACATGTACATCCTTAACTCTTCCTATCATAATCCTATTTACCACTACATAATCCATCAACGCTCTATCTACCACCCTTCCCTCCACCACCCTCTCCCATGTGTACTTATGCTTGACTTTCTTCCGAAACACTGTATTTGCTATCATCAACTCTCTTTCTAGACACATTTCCACCATCAACTCTCCACTACGATTCTTTCCTGGAACTCCACATTTCCCAACCACTCCATCAATTGGACCATTTCCTACCCTAGCATTAAGGTCTCCCAGTACTATTACATTGACATTTCTCCCTAAATCCTCTATGCACTCATTTAAATCTATCCAAAAGGCCTCCCTTTCTTCTACACTCTTCTCACTGCCAGGCCCATATGCACTTACAAAGACCCACATCTCTTTTCCCAGTTTCACCTTCATCCACATTATCCTTGAGGAAACCTCCTTCCACTCCACTACCTGTTTACCTATCTCTTCACTTACTAGAATAGCCACCCCTTCCCTCCCTCGCCCTCTCTTCACTCCTGATAACCTCCCACTTACACTCCCAAACTTACACTCACCCTTCCTTTTCAACTTAGTTTCACTCAAAGCCAACACATCCATCTTTCTTCTCACAAACATACTACCTATCTCTTCATTTTTACTCTCATCTGTACCACATCCACGCACATTAAAAGACCCAAACCTTAGGGTGCTGGTCGGAAAACTCCTAGACCCTCTTAATAATAATAATAATAGTAATAATAATAATAATAATAATAATAATAATAATAATAATAATAATAATAATAATAATAATAATAATAATAATAATAATAATAATAATAATAATAATAATAATAATAATAATAATAATAATAATAATAATAATAATAATAATAATATTAATATTAATAATAATAATAATAATAATAATAATAATAATAATGATTATGATAATATTAATAATAATAATAATAATAATAATAATAATAATGATGATGATGATGATGATGATGATGATGATGATGATGATGATGATGATGATGATGATGATGATGATGATAATGATAATGATAATAAAAATAATAATAATAATAATAATAATAATAATAATAATAATAATAATAATAATAATAATAATAATAATAATAATAATAATAATAATAATAATAATAATAATAATAATAATAATAATAATAATAATAATAATAATAATAATAATAATAATAATAATAATAATAATAATAATAATAATAATAATAATAATAATAATAATAATAATAATAATGATAATATTAATAATGATAATAATAATAATAACAATAATAATAATAATAATGTATATAGCCCATTAATTGTCAGGCTGTAAGCCCACACGTTGGAGGCAACAACAGGGTTGCCAGATTGGCGTTTTTAACGCCAAATTTTGCATTTTTGGCATTTTTTTTACTATGTTTGGCAGGAAAATTTGTTGGGTGGCATTTTTTGGAATTTGGCATTTTTTCTGGCGTTTTTAAATACCCGGTCGTGATAAGAGATCATTCTTTTACTTGCATCAAGTTGCAAGTGTATTCCTTTCATCAATAAAACCATACTGCAGTTAGAAAGGCGCCTTCCTCCCACTCAAAATACATTCAAGAAGTTGTCAGCATTGAGCCCAGTAAAGATTCTTAATCAGTTAGAGAGGGCAAAGTTTCAAGATCTCCCCTTCCCACATTTCATTGAAAGTAACTTTGGTAAAATTGAAGAACAGTACAGGAAATTTTTGTATGTAAACTGGGGTGAGGAACCTGTGTTCAATGGCAAAATACCAGAAGACAGTAAAGCTTTTTGGGTTGGTGTAGGTTCCAAAAAGGTAATAGGCTCCCACCCTTTAGTAGAAATCTCCGAATATGTACTTTCATGCCTAGTGCCCCTGTCAGTAATGCTGTGGTTGAAAGGGTGTTCTCAAATGTGACTTATGTGAAGAATAAATTAAGAACCAGGATGGGAGTGAAAATGTTAAATACAGTTATCCGCATCCGCACTCATCTACGTTTCAGAGGGAAATGTTGCAAAGATTTTGTGCCTAGCCAAAGGATGTTTCAGCTCTTCTCCAGTGAAAATATATATGAACGGAGTGGTTCATCAAACATTTCTGAATCTGATGATGCTTTTGATTATATCTAGACTCAATAAAAAAGTCACAAATGTATTTTTTATTTATGTATGTCAGAGTCTCTAGGAGGCTGTTTTATAAACTGGTTTAATTTATTGTAGAGGATACCAAAATTTTTCCTTAGGAACTTAAACGTTATGTATTTTATTTTAGTTGTTAATATTTTTTCTTTCTCACATAATATGGAGTATAATATATTTTATTTTGGAAGTTCATATCTTTCTTTCCTTTTCACACACAGTCTTGTAAGTAGATTTATTTCAGAGGATGGTGGTTCATTACAGTACCACTAGAATTAATTAAATGATGATGTACATGAATGATATAAATTGATCTTGGTTATATCATGTGGTATTGTTTTATATTGGCTAGTCAACAGTAAAGAATATTTTTCATATTGTAATTGTAGTTATACACATTATTTTTAACTACACATAACCAAAATGCAAAAAAAAAAAAAAAAAAAAATCTTAGAAAATGTAATGGTTGGCATTTTTTTTTTTTTTTTGCATATTCTAAAAACAATTTGGCAGTTTTGGGCAGCATTTTGTCAGAAGTTGGCATTTTTCCTGGTGTAAAACCTGGCAACCTTGGGCAACAACTCTCTATGTGTAGAATACACACACAACCATATCGCAAACAAAAATAACACAGCTACATGCACAAACACCTATATACACTTTTTCTTCTACTGAAATTATTTTAATTTCTAACTTTCCCACTACGTGTTCTCATTTCAGTTTACCTACCACTAAAATTATTTCCAATTTCTCTATCTTTCCCTAAGACTAAGCCTCCTACACGTTTTCTTTGTTGGATGAGGATAATAAGAATAAATATTCCTACGTAACCTCACGGTTACACATATTAATCCCAGTCTCCAACCTCAAGTCTGCTGCCCACACCTCCAAAGCCACGACACCACGAAATAAATATCCCTAATCGCACGGTTACTAACTTACTCGAATTCTACAACACAGTTATCTCGAATTATGACAAAAGAAACAATATAGATTTTATATATCTAGACTTTGCAAAAGCTTTTGATACCGTCCCACACGAAAGACTACGTACTAAATTAGCTTTACACGGAATAAGTGGTAGCCTATTAGGTTGGACTAGTAATTGGTTGAATGGTCGAAAACAGAGTTGTTTTAAATGGAAAAACTTCTAGATGGAAAAATGTCACAAGTGGAGTTCCTCAGGGTTCCGTTCTTGGGCCACTTCTATTCATAGTATATATAAATGATATAGACCATGGACTAAAATCTACTGTTTCCAAATTTGCTGATGATATAAAACTGTGCTTAATGGCAAATGATCACTTAAACCGTTTAGATATACAAGAAGATTTAGATAAATTACAGCAATGGTCTGAAAAATGGCCTATGAAATTTAACACGATTAAAGGCAAAGTAATGCGCATAGGTAAAAATAAGTACGATTACATATCATTTGGAAATTCGTTAACAAAAATGGATAGTGAAAAAGATCTCGGCGTAATTATCAGTAACGACCTCAAATCATCCAAGCAGTGTATTTCAGCCTCTGAGAAAGCAAATAAGATTCTAGGACTGATTGCGCGATCTTTTGATTTCAAAAGTCCATCACTCATTAACAAGCTATATAAATCGTTAGTTCGTCCACATTTGGAATATGCTGTTTCCGTATGGTCACCGAATCTCATTAAAGACATTGACAGACAGGAAAAAGTACAACGGCGAGCCACAAAACTGATTCCAAATATCAAAAATGAATCATACGAAAATCGACTAAAACATATGAATCTGTTTTCCCTAAAAAAACGTAGACTCAGAGGTGACTTGATATAGGTCTTTAAAATTCTAAAGGGAATTGACAACATCAAAAGTGACAAAATTTTTACATTGAATGAGAATCAGACAAGAAACAATGGTCTCAAACTGTCCGGAAATAGATTCAATTTGGAAGTAGGTAGAAACAACTTTGCCAACCGTGTAGTTAATGAATGGAATAAACTTCCTGCACAGGTAGTGCAATGTAGTTCAGTTCGAAGCTTTAAGAATCATTTAGATAAACACCTAAGCAAGATGCTGTAATGATTATAATTTATTTTATATTATTTGTTTTTGTTTTGTTATCAGTTGTCTGTCTGATTTTCATTTATTATTAGTTATATGTCAATTTATTATTATTTACTATTTACCTGTTTGTTTATTATTTAACTATACCTATGCATTTATTTATGTATTTTATTTGTTATTTACATTATTATAGTTTTTAGTTATTATCTTATTGTTATTATAATTTTTTCGCATCCGACCTAGATATGGACCAAAAGGTCTCCTGTCGGCATGCTCCGCCTTTGTAATCCTTTGTAACTATCGACCGATTAGCTTGCTATCAAACGTATATAAAGTATTCTCCAATATCCTTACAAATAGACTAAGTCAAGTTTTAGATGGAAAACAACCGAGAGAACAGGCAGGCTTTAGGAACGGATATTCAACTCTAGACCATTTGCAGGTGATAAACCAACTAATCGAGAAAACAACAGAATACAATATACCTCTGCGTCTAGCTTTTGTAGATTACGAGAAGGCCTTTGACTCGGTAGAACAAATAGCAATACTAAACTCGCTACGCAAACAGGGTACAAGCGAACAGATCGCAAGAGTTTTAGAAAAGATTTATGCGAAAGGTACCGCTGTAATTCGACTACATAAAGATGCGGAAAAGATCAAGATCGAAAAAGGAGTACGGCAAGGCGATACAATTTCACCCAAACTGTTTACAGCTTGTTTAGAAGATATTTTCAGAAGGTTGAGTTGGGAAAAGAAAGGGTTGAAGATTAATGGCGAATATTTGAACCACCTAAGATTTCCGGATGACATCATTCTTATTTCAGAAAGAGCAGAAGACTTGCAAGATATGCTGAGCAATCTAAACAAGGAGACTCTCAAAGTAGGTTTAGAAATGAATAAGAGTAAAACCAAAGTAATGTTCAACACGAAAGTTCAAAGCAAAGAGATTGTAATTGATGATGAGAGTCTTGAGGAAGTTGAAGAGTATAATTATTCAGGCTAGATGGTGAAAGTGACGAAAGATCCTGATAATGAAATAAAAATACGCATTGCAATTGGTTGGAAAGAGTTTGGTAAGTATGATAAGATCCTGAGAGGCTCTTTACCTTTATGTCTGAAACATAAAGTTTACAATCAATGCATTCTACCAGCAATAATTTACGGGTGTGATATTTGGAAGCTGACGAGGGCGATGGAAACAAAGCCAAGGACTGCATAGAGGAGAATGGAGAGATCAATGATGGGAATAACACTGAGAGACCGAAAGAGCAAATTGGGTGAGAGAGCAGACTAGAGTGAAATATATTATGGAGGCAGTAAAAGAGAGGAAGTGGAATTGGGCAGGTGAGTTGGTGCGAACGACTGATGAGCGATGGGGATCGAGAAGTTTGCAGAAGTGACGTGGCAGAGGATGGCATGGTCGTGTGAATCATGGAATGCTATGAAGGAGGCCTTTGTTCAGCAGTGGACTCAGGATGGCTGATTTGATTTTATTTTATTTTAATCGCCCGGTGGCAGAAGCCCTCTTTTATACACTACTACTATATTTTCATTTTCTTACAGACATTCTTCCCCTCCCACAAAAACCGATCTCGCGCGAGCGGGTGGTCTTACCTAGCTAGCTCTCCCGGGCTCAACTCCAAGCAGCAGTTCTCTCCAAGCACCAGTTCTCCCCAGCAAGACGCCTCGGGACCAGTTCTCTCCAGCAAGACGCCTCGAAACCAGTTCCACCCAGCAAGTCGCCTCATTCCCTCCTGTGGCCCTTCGCCCACAGCCACGACGCTCGATGAGGCCTTCACTCCGGACATTCTCCAAACGAGTCCTCGTTCGTGACCTCCGAGCATATTAACCATTAAATCTTAGTGGTAGTGTTATTGTGAGTCTCATTTCCCTGGCTTGTCCATACCAAACCAAACCATTACAACGTTTCAAGCCTTATTGGCAAACGTAATCTCTGGTTTAAGGATCCAGACTGTCCTCCCTACCCTGACCAATATCCCCCTCAAGAGTTGTACACTCTGCCCATTCTTATACACGCCTGTGCCGCCCTTGTTATTGAAACAGCAAGGCCTCTCCAACTTGGCTAGTTCCCTGATCTTCCAAAGGCGTACAACGGTTTCAGAATTCTACTTAAAGCAGTCAAGACCAAGGCGTCAGTTACAGCAAAAGCTAAATTCTATCTTATATTACAGATGGAGTTCACACAAGTAACACCACAGTCGGAAGAAAGCGTTGAATAAGGGAATCTATATATTTCGATTGCTAAATGCAATTCTCTTCAGTAGACTACTGAAGAGAATTGCATTTTGCAATCGAAATATATAGATTCCCTTACTGCTAACTGCAATCCTCTTAGTAATTCCATATAATTATTACGCTATACCAGCATATTGCTTCCGATACCCTTGGTATTTAATGGTGTAGTTACTTATTATATGATTAGAGACTAATTCCCTTTCTAAAAGATTGCTGATTACTTTTGATTTATGCAATCCCTCTGTTCTACTGGCTCCTTAAATCTCTCTTTAAACTACCACTTTGGCGCGACATTGTCCCCCAAAATAAAAGTTATATTCATCGAAACTGCGAACATTTGCGTAGAGTACTAATGTTATCCCTTGACCGAACTGTTTTGAAATGTGTTATAAAGTTATCGCTAAAAAGGGAGTTTAACTCTTCAGACCCAAGTGAAATCTATAAATAACTCATTATGATCACTACCGTGTGTTCAGTCACATATAAAGGTACGTACCCTTGTCAATAATTCTCATCTGGATGGGCCTCTCATTAGCAGCGCTCGGGTCCAAATTAGCGACTCAAATTACAGATATAACACGCCAGCCAAAAGTAGTGACTAAATGATTCGTAGTTTAATATATTAAAATACTGGTGAGGTGTTTCGAACATAAGACTTTGACTAGTGCAATTAAGCTAGGTGCTCCATGGTTATAAACATTTTCTTTCTCCCCTCTCGAGGACAGCACCTAGCGAGTTACTAATCATAGCAGGACAGTTTGTTTACACAATAATATCAGCTGATGTCGAGTTGACGTCTGTCGATTCTAGTTAAAGGAAGCATTTGGAATTCGAAGAAAGGGACGTCTGAGTCACTTCATTATAAGAAAATACGACTTCAAGTATGTATAATTTAAATATATGTGGTTCGAACTTCACAAGCAGAGTTAGTAGACATAATTTATTGTCATGTCGAAAGACTGAAAAAAAAATTGGATTGTTGAGTGACTGTTGAATCAAGGTTCAAAACAGTCTAATAATCTAATTATAACAAAAGATAGCGTGAAGTATATTTTAAAGAAAATGAGTTGTTACCATAGACTGTTCTTGGCGTGTTTGGGCAGAAATAATATTAAACCAGTTTTTATTTAGTAAATTACCGG
This sequence comes from Oratosquilla oratoria, assembly GCF_046742065.1. Lineage (NCBI taxonomy): Eukaryota > Metazoa > Arthropoda > Malacostraca > Stomatopoda > Squillidae > Oratosquilla > Oratosquilla oratoria. Next base: position 75,430,747 of record NC_134781.1, on the reverse strand, counting down.
TACCTTAAAATGGAGATCCAGATCAGTATTGAATCAAAGCTAGTAACTGAAGTTTGGATTTGGGTAAAACAAATGTATCTTGTATGTCTACCCTGAATAAAATGGACTGGGCTGTGGCCAGTTTCCTCAGGGCTGCAAGTCTTGCTAACACATCAAAGTAGCAAACTTGATTTTCACAATTTAAGATAATTTATGACAGCATTATATTCCTGTATTCAAAAATTTCCTCTTAAGGTAATGTATGAACGTAATATGCAATTTTGTGTGCGGAAATGAAAATAAAAAAAAGTTGCTAAAACAGATTTCTTAAGTAACGAAGTCGTGTTCGACGAATGGTACGCCATGTTTGTTATGGTAGATGCCGACGTCGGAGAAATGAAAGGACGATAAATTTGTCTAAACTAAACTAACCTAACCTAACCGGTAAAATTTTACTTTCGGCCATTGGAGGAATATAGCCATACAAAAGCTGAGAGAGTGGTTGAAAAGCCCGCCAACATCTCTCACGACGACGACGACGAGGACCAGCCAGATGATATCTAATTTGCAGGTAATGATTTATCAAACACAGGTTAGGTTAGTTTAGACAAATTTATCGTCCTTTCATTTCTCCGACGTCGGCATCTACCATAACAAACATGGCGTACCATTCGTCGTACATGACTTCGTTACTTAAGAAATCTGTTTTAGCAACTTTTTTACTTTCATTTCCGCACACAAAATTGCATATTTCGTTCATACATTTTAATTTACAAAATTACTATTTAATTTTGTAATGCTATATTCCTACAATGGTCGAAAGTAAAATTTTACCCCTCTTAATTTTTGTTCTTAAAAGATTTACTCAAAATTGAATTACTTTCAATAGAATATTGTCTTAAACAATATTAATGTTAGTGTATGGCAAAATATGAAACCTCTTTCTCTTATACAAAAGAGCAGAGGATGAGTAAGTCACACTAACACTTACCAGAATATCAAAAGGAATTTACAAAAAATATAAATCATGGATAGTGTCCTTAAACATGTAGTTTCACAAATTTATGCAAATAGAACAATAAGCCTAAATATTTTAATTTCTGGCTTATCCTTAAATCTAGTGGCTAGAAATACTAGATATTGACAAAAGTTTGTATTTGTTCAGTTGTGCATAAGTACACAATATATAGGTACGCCCGAATCCGCGCGCGGCGCCACTGTCGACCATGTACTGTTTTCATCGCCATTTGTTGCGGCCCACTAGCTTTTGTTTAGTTTAATTCGAATGCTTCCCGCGTTCAGCGCATGTGCAAGATATTCAAATTACCTTGTTGTTTTGCAAGTGTATGCCCAATTCTTGAAATAGAAACAATTTTTCAGCGATTTAAAAAAATTTGGTTATCAAACTCGGCAACATAGTTTTCCGAGTAAAAATATTAAGGTAAGGCATCAATAAACATAATTTTAAGTTAGATAAACAAGTTTATCAACCTATTTTCTCCCGGAAATGAGAAGCTTAAAATCGTTGATGACTTGATGTTTGAGCTTAGCGGCATTATATGTAGGCATATCACCCATGAATCTGATGCGTCCAGTTCGTGTTTGATTTTGTTTACACATCACCATTGATGACCAAAACCACACAATGACGGTTTTTGCTCAAACGCATAATTTAAATATAAAAAATAGAATATGGTTGCATTATTTGACCTATTTTCTTTAAAATGTGTGATTTCCATGTAAAATGATCAAAGAGAAGTTACGTTTTTATCCTCTGCAAAATTACCAACCGGCAACCAACGCCGACCAAACCCAAACAATGATGGCTTTTGCTCAAATGTATAATTTTAAATAAAAATTAGCATATGGTTGCATTATCTGACCTATTTTCTTTAAAATGTGTGATTTCCATGTAAAATCATCAAAGAGTAGTTACGTTTTTATCCTCTGCAAAATTACCAACTGCCGACCAACGTCGACCAAAGCCGACCAAAACCACACAATGACGGTTTTTGCCCAAATGCATAATTTATATATAAAAAATAGCATATGGTTGCATTATTTGACCTATTTTCTTTAAAATGTGTGATTTCCATGTAAAATCATCAAAGAGAAGTTACGTTTTTGTCATTTGAGCAAAAGCCGTCATTGTTTGGGTTTGGTCGGCATTGGTTGCCGGTTGGTAATTTTGCAGAGGATAAAAACGTAACTTCTCTTTGATCATTTTACATGGAAATCACCCATTTTAAAGAAAATAGGTCAAATAATGCAACCATATGCTATTTTTTATATATAAATTATGCATTTGAGCAAAAACCATCATTGTGTGGTTTTGGTCGGCGTTTAGTGAGACCCACCATTGACAGCTTCATGGTTGCCATGAAAAGGCAAATATGGTATGATGGAGATGTCTCACATTGTTTTTGACATGCTCATGTGATTTGTTGATCCATAAAACCCAAGTATTCCGAATTTTAATAAAATTGGACCAGTGGTTTAGAGTTAATGTGTATTTCTTTACCGAAATCTTTACAAATTACCACCCTTAATTCTAACACTTTATGGTAAAGTCTAGCCAAAAATGCGGGCTAAAAAATAATTTAAAAAATTGTATCTCCCTTATTTTTCAAGCTATTTAAAAAATTTAAAAAGCATTTTGTTTCTAATAAAGTTGTCTTTCATATGCAACAATAATTCAAAGGTTAATTTTTTTTGTTGAAAATTTTGTGGGCGTACCTACAATATAGCATTTGAAAATTAAATATTAATCTTGTAAATTATAATACAGGAACCTAATATGCGATTTTCTTGGCGGAAATAAAAATAAAAAATACCTTGCTACAAGCAAATATACTAACGAACAATGTTGCTAGCATAGGATTGGGATGCCATTTTGTCGTTTGTCAAGTGTTATCTGCCTGGTCCAGTTGAGGCCTGGTGTATGCCCTCGGTACTTCCGCCAGTACCTCGTGAGGTATATATTCTTGAAGGAATGCTATAGAGCTGAAATCCATGCATTCCTTCAAGCTATGAAAAACCTATATACCCCGCAATCAGAAAGAGGGATTGAACAGGCCGCCAACATCCGTGACGACAACGACGACGATCCGGATGACCTTAAATTACAGGTACTGATTTAGTAAATACACATTAGGTTAGGTTAGGTTAGACAAATTTATCCTTTCATTTCTTTGACATTGGCATCTATCATAACAAACATGACATACCATTCATCCGGCACAACTTCGTTACTTATGAAATCTGTTTTAACAACTTTTTTATTATTATTTCTGCCAAGAAAATTGCATATTACGTTGATACATTATAATTGACAAAATTAATCATTAATTTTCTATTGCTATATCGCGTAGTTGTGCACAACTGAACATTTGCCCAAAGGTTCAAGTTATGTCAGACAATTCCATTGCTAAAGATTTCATTAGAGATTTGTTTCTTTAATCTCTTCTATATGAGTCAAATATTCACATGCATATTAGGTTGCCTGATGTACGATGATGCATTACAATACCCACATTACAAAATATAAAGTTACTGCTGTTATACCCTGAATAAACATCACAGAAAATATGATCAAGTCTGTTCACAGAGCACAGGGGTCTCTCAGCTACAACTACAAAATATATATAATCGGGAAGCTGATGCTGGTATCCTCGTATATCCTACTTATGGATTGTGACACATACATAGGCATCATCATACGAGATTAATCAGAATAAAGGGAGAAGTGATACACATTAAATAAGGGGTATATGTTCAGTTGTGCACAGCTATGTGATATAGCATTAGAAAATTAAATATTGATTTTGTAAATTATAATACATGAACATGATATGCGATTTTCTTGGTGGAAATTAAAAAAAAAATCTACCTTGCTACAAGCAAACATACTAACGAACAAAGTCGCTAGCATAGGATCAGGATGCCATCTTGTCATTTGTCAAGTGTTTGTTGTCTGCCTGGTCCAGTTGAGGCCTGGTGTACACCCTTGGTACTTCTGCCAGTACCTCGTGAGGTATATATTCTTGAAGGAATGCTATGGAGCTGAAATCCATGCATTCCTTCAAGCTATGAGAAACCTATATACCCCACAATCAGAAAGAGTGATTAAACAGGCCGCCAACATCTGTGACGACGACGACGACAATTTGGATAACCTTGAATTACAGGTACCGGTTTACTAAATACACATTAGGTTAGGTTAGATGAATTTATCATCCTTTCATTTCTTCGACATCGTCATCTATCAAAACAAACATGGCATACCATTCATCCAGCATGACTTCATTACTTATGAAATCTGTTTTAGCAACTTTTTTGTTTTTCATTTCCGCCAAGAAAATTGCACATTATGTTGATATATTATAATTGACAAAATTAATAATTAATTTTCCATTGCTATATCTCGTAGTTGTGCACAACTGAACATTTACCACACCATTTACCACTACCAGTGAATAAGCTAGTCTGGTAATAGCCAGAAAAGAAGAAATGTGCTAGTTGGTGTCAGAGGTGCAGTGCCAATTTTATAAGTGCTGGAGCTCCACTGAGCCTTACAAATGCATACCATTTCCTATCCTGTTTCTCTATATATCTCAATGACTAAGTGCTTCATGTTTGCAATCGGTAATTATTATTTAATAATGATCAAACAAATAAAAAACACCAGTCAAATATTTTATCAATTTATGAAAAAACTATTGAGAATTTACCAAATGCCACAAATGAGAAGTTTCACAATAATTTACACTAAAGGTCAGATGTGATATGTTTTTAGAGGTCTGTCTAATGAACTAAATTGCTAAAATCAAGAATATTATCAGTGAATTTTAGTCTCAAAAAAGGGTACATTGGCAATTTTGTCTCCTACCATTTGTCTCTCGGAAATGAACATAGTGTTTATGTAGTATTTTCCTAATTATATACATATACAAAAGGAGCAATACTCATTGGGTCCCATTTCTTACTAATTTGTCATACCTAGCCTCAAATTCATATACAGTTCCTATTCTTATTTTGTTATTAGTATATATTCTTATTTGAATTTATGTAGTTCCAGCTTGGGTCATATCACCTAAGCTATTCCAAATATTTATGCATCTACATGGAAAACTGTACTTTTTTACATCCCTTAGATATATAGTCTTTCTTAATTTGTTCTAATGACTTCTTAAAGCCCTGGTATCCCTAATCAAGAGATCTTGTCTGTGAAAACACATTGCTGCATGCCTGACCCTCTGATGTCCATCCCTCTGAATCCTCTCTCTCCTGAGGAAACAGAATTTACAAGGCCAGGCTGTAGTGTTGCCAACTTCCAACCCATCTAAGTTACCAGTGGCAGCTAGATGACTGCATTGCAGATAACTGTCCAGGATGTAATACTTCACCCCGTACTATAAAACACATCGTGGAAGACTGCATTGTCTACCATTATGCACATCAACAACATAACATATACTCTATAAGGGCTTTGTGGGAAAACCCTGTTCTAGCCATGGCATTCCTCAGGGAGATGGAACTACTTGGCCAGACAGTTTAGGGAATGACAACAACAACAGTGCAAAGTCTCTTTCTTGAGTGATCTGTAGGAGGCCCTGAAGATTGTTGGCAGCCACTGTGACACTACATGTTTATCAATCCTGTAGCCTGGTACATCATACATACATACATACATATACCAAGGCTTTTTCCCCCTTACAAGGGAGGTAGCCAAAAAGGGAAAGGCATATAATCATTTCCACCCATTCCATCTCTGAATACACTCCACACCCCTCCACCCTCCCTCTTATCTGAGCACCTCCTGGATGACAGGTCATCCCTGCACCTTGTCCACTGCCCTGGGTCAGAAGCAGTGTCGCAAGACACAGCACATCCACAGCAAGGCCGCTTCATTAAATCGGCGACCCCCCCTCTCCGTCCCCCCATTGCATAAAATAAGAGGACGGGGAGAAATCCCTTCCGGCTGCGTCAAATTTTGCTCACACATACTACATCACCCCCTATCCCCCCGCCCATTCCACCTCATGCAACCACAACATCATCCATATACAACCATTCTCCATTCATCCATCTTCTGTCCTCTCCTGTCCTTCCTCAACAGACATTCCCCTCTTCCCCAAAGCCCCCTTCACCCCATCCATCCACCTCATCCTAGGACGTCCCCTCATGTTCACTCCCCCCACATCTGCCTTCCATACCTCTTTTACTAGTCTCTCTTCACTCATTCTTTCCATGTGTCCAAACCATCCTAATACTCTTTCATCAACCCTATCTCCCAGCTCCTTTTCCACCCCTGTTCTCCTCCTCACCTCCTCATTTCTCACTCTAGCCTAGTAACCCCCATCATACTTCTCAGACACCTCATCTCAAACACATTCAAACTCCTTCTCTCTTTCTCTCTTATGTTCCATGTTTCCGCCCCATACAGTGCTGTTGGCACAATCACTCCTTCATACAGTCTCCTCTTAGCATCCATTCCCAAATGTCTATTCCTCATTACACTCTTTAATCCACCAAGGCATTTACTCGCTTCTCTCAATCTACATTCTACCTCCACCTTCACTCCACCTTTTCCTGCCACATTTGCACCCAAGTATCTAAAACTATCCACTTCCTTCAGTCGCTCTCCCTTAATGCTCACCTCCAGTCTACCGCCACTTTCACCCCTTGTACATCTCATCACCTTACTTTTACCCACATTTATCTTTAGCTTTCTTCTATCACATACTCTCCCAAACTCTGCCACCAACTTCCTCAATCCCTCCTCCGATCCTGCCACAAGCGCAGTGTCGTCTGCAAACAACAGCTAGCTCACCTCCCACTTTTCTCCATTTTCTTTAACCATCTCCAATCCCTTGCCCACCACCCTTGCATTTACCTCTCCCACCACCCCATCCATGTATAAGTTGAACAGCCAGGGCGACATAACGCATCCTTGATGAAGTCCCACCTTTACCTCGAACCACTCACTCTCTCCATTTCCAATCCTGACACAAGCTCTACTACTCTCATAAAAACTCTTGACAGCTCCCAGAAGCTTTCCTCCTATCCCGTATATCTGCATAACCTCCCACAGTGCCTTTCTGTCTATATAAAAATATAAATTTTAACTTGCACTGAGTTAGAGAGGTACAAACAGGGCACAAGCGATGGAGTCAGAGAGACCATGTCCTGTGTCCCTTTCCTTTTGTACGAGGGCATACAACACAAGTGCCAATTTGTTACATTTATAAGCCTAATCTATTTCTATTTGCCTGGCTTCACACAATCCATCCACTTCTTTATTTTTGTGTGAAGGTGTACAATTTATCAATCGTTGCATATCAAAATTAATTGAAGTGTTTATCCATATACACAGGGATACTACTTTTACGTGCCATAGTTGTTTGGATGCTCTCTGACCCCTTTGGCAGAAAGCCTTAGTTATGTACTCCACCATCTGCACAGCAAAAATTCCTATAACTGGTCATTTATCATAAGTTACTTATGTTTATCATCCTATATCTCAGTATCTAGCTTAAGATAATATAATAGTGGTCGAATTCGTTATCCATATGCATTTTCATTAAGAATGGCGGGCAGTTATGGCTCTTGCTAGGATGTGGCATATGGCACCACACCCATGTCTCTTTGTGTTATTGTGACACGTCATGACATACAGTGAGACCTCTCATTAATAGATGTTAATTAGCTGTGTTTGTGGTATTTTCGGTGTTTTGGAGTGGTTTTTGGGTGGCATAGTGATTGCATGCACTAAACAACTGCACCGAAAACACAGCGAAAACACCACAAACACAGCTGATTAACGTCTGTTTATGAGAGGTCTCTGTACCATGAAACTTGACACATGAAAGTTACCATTAATCAGCCACACCCCTGGCAGTAGCTGCAATGCTAAAAAACTCCCCAGTGGGTTGCTGGTGTGCTTTCTTGGGAGATGACAGTAAAAAGGAGCTCAATGAAGTGTAGCTACTTGAATCTAAGTAAGCTTAAGCCTAGCTTTCCCATGAAAGGAACCAGTCTTCATCCTCTCCTCAAACTGTATTTACCTATTTACCTAGTTGTATTTTGCGGGAAGGGGAGCTATGCTCGTGGTGTCCCGCCATTGTATCTCGCCAATGTCTAGTTTGCTTTTAAACTCATGAATGGTTTTTGTGCATACTATTTCATTATCCAGTTTGTTCCAAGTGTCCAAAACTTTGTGGAAAACTGTTTTTCTTCAGTTCTCTTCTATAGCTATGTTTTTTTTTATTTTCTTTCCTGGTCCTCTTGTGTTTCTCTTGTCCCAGTAAAGTAAGTCCTCTCTATCAAGTATCTCTGTGCCTTTCATGATTCTGTAGATGGTCAATAGGTCACCTCTCTCTCTTCTTTGCTCCAGTGTCGGTAACTCCAGTTTAGCCAATCTCTCCTCGTATGATAGGTTTGCAAGTGCAGGTGCCATTTTTGTAGCTGCTCTTTGGATTCTTTCTATTTTCTTTATATTCTTTTTGGTACTGGGGGACCACAATGTCGCCGCATTCTCTAGTCTAGGCCTTATCAATGTAACCAATATTTTTTTTATCATGTCTTCGTCCAAGTATGCAAATGCCACTTTTATTGATCTTAGCAAGTTGTAAGTCTCCCTGACAATTTTGTTAATCTGTTTATCATAGGACAAGTCGTTTGTGATAATTACTCCCAAGTCTTTTTCGGATCCTACTTTCTTTACTTCCTTGGTAGTATGCGTTCTCTTCATGTGCTGTTTGATATTCAGATATGACATGTGCCCCTTAATTAGAACAGACTTGGTAGGCACCCCATGCTGCTGAAAATCAATTTCTTCTCTTCCTTGAGTTAAGAAAGAAGTTGTCCTCCTATTGGGTTTCAAACTTCTTGTTGCTGAGGTTGAGTAACACATGTTTTCAATGTACTCAAATTCTTGAAATGACATAATAGATGTCAGACTAGGGGCAATGCAATGTATATACATTACAACACTGTTTCAAGGCCCACAGTTTCAAAGCACAACTTTGCCAGTGGGTGCAGAACAAAAGGTAGTTTTGTGTGAGAGCAAGACCCAATCAAATTTTATCTTGCATAAAATGTTTTGCCTTATGATGTCTTAACTCTTAACCAATTACAGGAGGAGATATTGTTTATGGTTGATTTTCCCCAGATCTGCAATGGCCCCTAGCAAACTAAATATCACCAGTCTTGATATTCATTGAATTTCTAAATAGGCCTGCTTATCTGACTGAAAATAGTTTATTTTTCTGCTGTGCATAAACACTTTTTTTTTCTATTTTAGACACTGGTCAGGGTCTTAACACTCACACATACATATACCAAAGGGTTTTCCCCCATACAAGGGAGGTAGCCAAAAAACAAAGGTATAAAAACCACTCCCACCCATTCCATCCCCAACATACTCCATCCCCCTCCACCCTCTTCCCTCTCTCTTATCTTGGCACCTCCTGGATGACAGGTCATCCTTGCAACTTGCCCACTGCCCTGGGTATTTTTCTTAACACTCATCTACTCTTAATAGTTACCACCAAAATAAAAACCTTTTAACACTTGATTTCATGTGATTCACTAGGGGTCTTCACATTGAGTTTTTTCTTTGTACTTTTCAACAATACTGTGTATTCTAAAATGGGTACATTTTCAATTTTACTCAGTAAAAGTCAACGAAACTTGCATTTTTAAGATGTGTAGATATTTTCCAACCTAAGTAATGCTCAATAACTGTTGGCTTTTGTACCTGTGGTATGTCATGTTAACACTGTGAATCTGCACATAGAAAAAGGGTTAGTCCATGTATGCATATTTTTTTTTAAACCTGGTATTTTATAAATAAGCTGATATAAAAGCTGACTTTTTAACTTATCCTTTTTATTTATTCTGTTTGAAGTGTTGAGCCCTGAAACATGTTAAATTGTGTAAATAAGCATGTTTTACAAGGCTTGGTAACATGCAAAAATGGCTGAAATTGAGTTATTACTGGACTAAAAAAAATAATGATAAAAACCATATTAACAGTAAACCTTCAGTTTTTGGTTTTAATATTATGTGTATAAAAATAGACTAATTGTGTTTCTTTATTTTGAATCTAAATATGTGTCGCTTGAGTAACAAATCAGATAAGAAACTGTTCTCTGTCGGGTAAAAAAAAAAAAGTGGGGTACAAACTATATATTGATTGGAGAAAAAAAATGTTTAGGCAGAAAAATTAAATCACTACAGAGTGATAGACCCCAAGGCTAGAGGCAGCAAAGGATTTGTATTTTCTTTTGCTCAGAAGTTTTTGGACAAGGAAAGGGAGCATAGATGTGCACAAATGCAATCCGCAATAAAATGAGCATGCAGTTGGCTAAAACTCCCATTGCCCCCCCCCTATTAGTATAGCTACTTTATTATGTCAAACCTACTATATATACTGTTGGTGAGCTTGTATCAGCTAAAAGGAAACACGCCATGTGCTCTGACAGCTATATCTTTATACTCTTTTTGTTTATTCATTTTCTGTGACTGTATATATTTTTTCACTATGAAATAATACATATTTTGCTGGAAAGCATTACAGTGACTTATCCAATTATATTGTCATATTCTCATAAGAATCTGTACTAGATATATGAAAATAAGGGAATTTATGCATGTAGTTAATGGACTATTAATGGAAGTTGCCAATTTAACAGAAGTTAATTAGTATGTTAATGATTTTCAAAGTTAAATTAAAAGTTAATCCATTGATGAAATTTTTAACTTTGTTAATTAATGGTTAATGGACTGGTGCCTAGCTCTGATAATGTATCCATATACCAGGAGATTTTCCCCCCATATAAGGAGGAAGCCAAGTCAAAGGCATATACCTACTTCCACGACTCGGTGGCGTGGTTGGTAGAGTCCCAGACTATCACTACGGCGGTCCGGGTTCGAATCCTGCCCAGGGCTGAAAATAATTTTAGTATCACTGCGCTTCAAGTCGTTACTCCAACTCTCGTGGGCGGGGAGTTGGGTGTGTGTGTGCGTGTAATGTCAAAGCATTACCCATAGATCAGTCAAACGAGCTCTGAGCTCTCTTACAAGAGGGAAATAGCTGTCGATCACAAGTCCAACACTTGATCCAAAGACCAAGGTGAAACCCATTCCACTCCCCTCCATCACTCTTTCCTCCCTCTCATCTTATGTCCTCAAGGATGATGGATCATCCCTGTATCCTGCCCACTGCCCTGGGTCAGAAGCAATGTAGCAAGACACAGTACATCCACAGTAAGGCTGCTTCATTTAATTGGTGACCCACCCTCACTGCCCCCTCATGCAGAAAAAGAGAAGATGGGAAGCTTCAGGCTGCTTCAAAATATCATTCACACATAATCACCCTCTACCCCCTTCCTTGCATAACTGTATCATTTGTACACAGCCACTCTCTGTTCATCCCTATCTTCTGTCTTTTTCTCTCCTTGCTCAACAGACATTTCCCTCTTGCTCAAAACCCTCTTCACCCCTTCCATCCATCTCATCTTTGGTCACCTCCTCAAATTCACTTCCTCTACCTCTGCCTTCTACACCTCTTTTACTAATCTTTCCTCACTCATTCCTTTCATGTGTCCAAACCATCTCAGTACTCTTTCACTAACTCTATCTGTCATCTTTTCCATTCCCACTCTCTTTCTCACCTGCTCATTTCTCACTCTATCCAACCTAGTAACCCCTACTACAGGGTCTAACAGATTTATCCGTACAACTTCTTATCACATGTT
>NC_134781.1:75311506-75414006 GCF_046742065.1 Oratosquilla oratoria | reverse complement strand
TTAAGGCAAATTTTGAAAAATGGAGATATAGAGACAGGACCACACGAGTACAACTCCAGACCTGTGTAGTAAAATTAAGTAAAATGATTAGAGGTTTCCTGTCAACCTCAAGGCAACAAAATTCACTGACTGGAAATCTGCAACTTTATATTAGCTAGCAATGGCCCTTGGACCCTTCCATAGATCCCTCTCTGGGAAGATACTTTGAGATGTCATTTGGGTTTGTTTCTTTGTAACTGGATGGCATGATTGGAGCTATTACTGATTGTCACCTCTTGTTGTGCCAAAAAGTATGAAAGGGTTAATAACCTTAAATCATTAGAAATGTCTTATGTGGAGGCCAGCTGCCAGCCTTCTGGGCTGCATCTCCAGATGGAGGTGATATTGATAGGTTATGAAGATGGGTGGCCAGGAGATGGTTCTCTCTGATGTCCCTACAATAAATGATTCATATTTTAGTATCAGTTTGCATTGTTTCTTTCAAGCAGACCAGGATGGCTTCAGAACCAGATTATGAAGCTGCCATTGGCCTCTTCAAGCATCTGCCAACTGAAGAGCTGAGGGACTTGGTCAATAATGATGACAAATTGACAGAGATGATTAAAGATCTTCCACAGGTATAAATTTTGGGTTCTTTCTGTACTTTTTTGAGCATGAAAGAGTTGATGTATGTTCATTATGGCTTTGAATTGTACTTTAATTTAGGTAAAAATGAAAGATGTGATATTACAAGATTAACCTAATCCTGTAAACCACAACATGGATTACTAGGTAAACAAGTAGATAAAACATAAAACACATAATGCTATTAAAATAAGTATAACATGCATAATGAGCCTCATAGCACTTCCGGGCAATAGTCTGGTAGGGGTGCAGTGCCAGTTTTATAGTGCTGGAGCTGTGGAAGGCCTGACAAAAACCTGCCATCACTATCATGTTCCTGTATAAACTGTATGTCACATGATGATTAAGTATGACATGTTTGCACACACTAGTTATCATAAAAAAGATGTAATTATAAAGCAAATAAAGAAAAAAAGAGCCACCTACTTGCAGAGGTGCTGGACTGGTGCTCTGGCAAGGGCAGCACTGAACCCCTGGCTTGATAGAAATAATTCACTCATATGAAAAGTTTCAGTTAGAATGAGCATGGAATAATGGGTGCAATTACATTGGTATGCCTTGATTATTTTCATGTGGTTTTGATAAGCTAAAATTTTTCACAGATGAAAAACTTGGCCAGTGAGCAAGAAATGCTGCTGGCAGCGAACAAGTCTCTTGCTGAGTACAACCTTGGCCAGGAACCCAAACTTTCACAGGTGAGTCGCTAGTAAGGTTTCTATTGAGCTGAAAAAATACTTATCATCCAAAGCCAGTCTGAAAAAAAAAATGGTCATCACACTGTGAACAAGAACAACTGGTAAACTAAAGTTGATTTATACAAGAAATTGACAAGCTGCAGAAATACTAAATCCAACATTTATTTTCTTTTGGGACCAATCTTATTTTATTACAAATGACATCACTCCTGCTTAGCAACCCTCGAAGAAATTCCACTCCCAATCTGTAACTCAGGTGATCATTGTTTGAACAGCCATTGAGCAACTAGTGTCACTTAGGAAGGGATGTATTCTCTTTACCAAGTACTTTGAGCATTTACTCATAAATGACCATCTGAGCAACCAGCTTTCTTTGGCTGGGATTCAGGTGGCAGTTGCTGATCCATCAGAAGATGGAACTCCATCCTCTTTGAGGGAGGTCAAAGAGGCTGTGGTTAAGTTCAAGGGTGGAAAGGCTGCTGGCATCACCAGCTTCACTTGAAGTTGCTGAAAGCTGGAGGTTAGGCCATGATCCATGGGTTGCATGTGGAGCTGTTTGCTGTTTGGCATTCTGGTACCATTCCTTCTGCTTGGAAAAAGGATCTGGGCATCCCTATTTGGAAGGGGAAAGGGGACTGGCAAGACGGTAACAACTATTTTCTATACACCAAGGGCCTGTTACTCCTATTAAGGGAGGTAACCAGCCAAGGTATGCACCACTCCCACCCTTTCCATTCCCATCCTTCACCCATTGTTTCCCTCTCATCTTAGTTACTCACAAATGAAGGGTCATCCCTGTCTCCTGCCCATTGTCAAGGTCAGAAGTAATGCAGCAAGATGAAGTACATCTACAGCAAGACCACCTCATTTACATGGTAACACTCTCCCCTCATCCCTTTGAGCAGAAAATAAAGATGGGGAGAAATCCTCTGGGCTTTGTCAGAATATCATCCATACATAACCATTCTCCTTTCACACCTATTCCCTAACTTCTCCCTTCCTGTAACATACAATACATCCATGTCATTCAAAGAACACATCACAAACATAAGGACAAGTGCACACCTAGACTTTACATGGGTAACCTCTTCAGTATAAGTCAAATTCTTGCATGCACCATCAGGTGCCAAATGAATGATCCATCACACTACTTGCATTATTAGATATAAAGTTACTGCTGTGTTACTCATTCTCTTTTACTCTGAGTAATAGTAAACACAGAAAACATGATCAAATCAGTTCACAGAATCTGGGGGTGACTCGTGTACAACTACAAAAAAAATATAATAAAGATGCCAGTGCTGGCATCCTTGTGGACCCACTCATGCCTAATGACACCTATGTAGGCGTCATCATACTGAAGTGGTTAAATCAGACATCAGCCTCGAGAGACATTTCCATAATCATATCACACACTGCTCCATCAACAAACTGAAAGACAGTACATTGCTGGATGCCAGACCCCCTTATGTCCATTCTTCTGACTCCTCTGTCCACCAAAAGGAAAGTGTCCACTTGGCCAGACTGTGGTGTGGCCACCATCCAGCCCTTCTAACCTACCAGAAGAGGCTGGATGACTGCCACACAAATAACTGTCCAGGATACTACACTTCACCCCATACTATACAACACATTATGGAGGACTGCATTGTATACAATCACACATGCCAACAACACAATATACACTCGATAAAGGATTTGTGGGAAAACCCCGTTCCAGCCATGGAATTCCTCAGGGAGATGGTACTGTTCAGCCAGACAGTTTAGGAAATGACAATAACTGTTGATCAAATCCTAGCATTTCATATTCTTATGGAGAGCCAACATGAGTTTCAACTGGGTTTTCTTACAGTTTATTTTGATCTCAGGAAGGCATTTGACTTTGTGCATCTAGAAGTACCGTGGGATCTTCTGCAGATCTGTGGGATTCCTGTGAGAATTATTGACTTGATGTCAGGCTTATACTCTGAGATAGAGAGAGCTGTAAAGTATGTAGGAGGCAAGTGGGGTGTGGGTATATTGTGGATGTATAGATTAAAGAGTGTTGGGGGTAGAACTGGTGAGAACATAAGATTGAAGAAGACTATGCGACGACTAGGGAGGAAGAGCCAGGTTCATAAGACTGAGTGTTAATAAAAAGATTAATTATTTCCTTCTCAAAAAAAAAAAAAAAATAAACAAGATCGAAAGATAGAGGTCGCCAAGTGAGCACAATGGAAATTCCAGATATAGAAATGCACATAATATAAAATGTTTACCCAAAATAAACAATATTAGAACAAGTCAATGAGTTCTGTAGAATATAAACGGCTAAAGCTGCCAGGACATAAGAAAATATTCAAAGTCGAGAAAAGTTTCGACTTGCAAAGAATACAAAGTCCTACAAGACATACATTAAATAATCAAAGTCGAGAAAGTATCGACTGGCAAAGAATACAAAGTCCCACAAGACATACGTTAAATAACCAAAGTTGAGAAAATATCGACTTGCAAAAGAACACCAAATCCTACAAAGAGAAAATTTGAGTTCAAGGCCAGAAAGTGAAAAAGAAGGGTATAGGAGGGGCTCCGTGAAAAAAACAGAGTCTACCCTAGACAATCACAAGACAAATATATATACCTTCCATAAGCCAATGAAAGAGCTGCCGAATGTCGCCAGAGACAATGAACATCAAAGATTTAGAATATATCCATGGACATATTCTTTACATAAATGGGTATACAAATAACATATAATAATGTTACCTTGACTATCTTAGTTACAAAAACAAACTTAAAGTTTTTGTAACTACAATCCCACGTAATTTTAGTCAATACGCATATCGCACAGGTGACCAACTTGATTTCCCACACTATCGGCGAGGATACGAAAGCCAAGAAAAATTGCAATTACCCAAATATTACGTTAATCAGGTCCTAAGTATATACAGTTGAACCTCGAAAGCCCAGACTAATTGGGGGGAAGGGCGGTCCGGTCATGCCAAAAGTCCGGTCATCGAAAATGTTGCCCTAACACCCGTAGATTTTCGTAGCGGTATACGTATAAGTAATGTATGATATGGCATTGAAACACATATGAATAATACTCTAACACTGTAATAATAACAATACACCCACTCCTCGTTTAACGACCTACTCGGTTAACGACAACTCGGAGTAACGACGGGCTTTATGACATTCGTTTAACGTAAATCTCCCGAAGTTACGACGTCGTGTACGATAATTAAGTTGGCTGAGGCAAATTTGTATGATGTTATAAATGAACTTGTACGGTGGATATTACCTGTGAGGTAAAGTGTTCTGAAGCTTAGGTCTACATTACCATCCTGCAAGCTGAAAAAACTACCTGGGGTACAGTATATACCGGTAGTGGTAAATTTTTAGTTTCGACCAAGGGCGCAATATAGCAATAGAAAATTAATTATTAATTTTGTAAATTATAATGTATCAACGTAATATGCAATTTTGTGAGCGGAAAAAAAGTTGCTAAAACAAATTTCGTAAGTAACGAAGTCATGTCGGACGAATGGTACACCATGTTTGTTATGATAGATGCCGATGTCGAAGAAATGAAAGGATGATAAATTTGTCTAACCTAAACTAAACTAACCTAACCTGTGTTTGATAAATCATTACCTGCAAACTAAATGTCATCCGGCTCGTCCTCGTTGTCGTCGTCGTGAGAGACGTTGGCAGACGACAAGATGGTGTCCCGATCCTATGCTACCGACTTCGTTCATTAGCATATTTTCTTGTAGCATGGTATTTTTTACTTTCATTTCCGCCCACAAAATTGCATATTATGTTGATACATTTTAATTTACAAAATTAATAATTAATTATCTATTGCTATATTGCGCCCATGGTTGAAACTAAAAAAATACCCCGGTATTCAATATGGAATGTCAGCATACGCGGATTTGGTCATATACGGTAATTTCAGGAACCTAACCACCGTAAATAAACAGTAAATAAAGCTTTAATGTACTGTATAAAAGAGGGAAAATACACGAAAATAAAGATACATGTATTGCTGGACATTGTACATACAGTACATGTACGTATATGAATACACTTTCGCTTAACGACCAATTCGGTTAACGACGGCACACTGGTCCCAATTGTCGTCGTTAAACAAGCAGTGGTTGTACTGTAATAATTATGCTATACTAATAATTCTGTAATAATAACTGTAATACAGGCATGTAAATGTACTGTATATACAGTGTACTGTACTGTATTTTTTATTACGTACACTGTAAATATCGGAAGGTATGCACGCGGGACAGTGGTGGTGGCCAGGGTTGCTGCGTTTTCTACACT
This sequence comes from Oratosquilla oratoria, assembly GCF_046742065.1. NCBI lineage: Eukaryota > Metazoa > Arthropoda > Malacostraca > Stomatopoda > Squillidae > Oratosquilla > Oratosquilla oratoria. The sequence continues at coordinate 75,408,364 of NC_134781.1, read as the reverse complement.
GCCGTGTAGAATGGGAGTGTTGCCATACCGGGGCATACATTTTTCTCGGGCGTGTGCAGACTTTCATAGCAAGATATGCTTGTCAAACTTTGACAAAATGTTGGTTCTAGTATTTTTTTTATTCTTGAATGTGTATAAGACCCCCATGCCCTAACGTATTCAGTAAGATATAATTTTTTTTTTATTATTATTATCGCTAAAAGAAAGCTGAAACTTTAGCGTAGAATTTTTTCTACACCGTAAAAGCATATCTTTTGTGGTATAATATTTTATAAGTAACACGATTACCAATAAAAGTCATATTTTGATGTACCATTTATTATTTGATAACTTGTTCTATGATTTAAAAAAAAAATTGAGTTTTTGAATGTTTTTAACAGCCCGCTGATATGTAGAAAAAAATTCCTCATGTCCTTGTGTAGTTGCCACATGCCGCTATTTAACTACGTTTTGGTACAAAATTCTACGAAACGGCAGCCCTGGTGCTAAAAGAAAGTTGAAACTTTAGCGTAGAATTTTTTTCTACACCGTAAAAACGTATCTTTTGGGGTATAATATTTTATAAGTAACACAATTACCAATAAAAGTCATATTTTGATGTACCATTTATTATTTGATAACTAGTTCTATGATTTTTAAACAAAAGTTTGAGTTTTTGAATGTTTTTAACAGCCCACTGATATATAGATAAAAATTCCTCATGTCCTTGTGCAGTTGCCACATGCCGCTATTTTACTACGTTTTGGTACAAAATTCTGTGAAATGGCACCTTGGTAGCGGCTTGACTGGGTCGGGTTTGAGTACATGTGTACGGCCTTTTGCTGCCACCTATCGGGCAAATTGGGAACTTTGCTTGAAAAGTATGCCCTTTGTTCATTTCGACTGGTCATGCGAGGGTCTGGGCTTTCGAGGTTCGACTGTATTCCACTCCCCTCCACCCTCCTCCCTCCCTCCCTCTTATCTTAGTACCTCCTGGATGACGGGTCATCCCTGCATCCTGTCCACTGCCCTGGGTCAGAAGCAGTGTTTCAAGACACAGCACATCCACATAAATTTGGCGACCCCCCCTCTCCATCCCCCATGCAGAAAAGGAGAAGACGGGGAGAAATCCCTTCGTACGACTAAAACATATGAATCTGTTTTCCCTAAAAAAGCGTAGACGCAGAGGTGACTTGATACAGGTATTTAAGATTCTAAATGGGATTGACATCAAAAGTGACAAAATTCTTACACTGAATGGGAATCTGACAATAAATAATAGTCTCCAACTGTCAGGAAATAGATGTGTAATTAATGAATGGAATAAACTTCCTGTAGAGGCAGTGCAATGTAGTTCAGTTCGAAGCTTTAAGATTCATTTAGATAAACATTTAAGCAAGATGCTGTAATGACTACCATTTATTTTTTATTATTTGATTGATTGTTATTGTCTGTTTATTTATTATTTGTTTGATTTCCATTTATCAGTATTTATTTGTCAGATGTTTTGGAAGGAAATTAAAAGAGAAAGAGGAGGCAAATCAAGTAGAGAAGAAAATGTAAAAGGTGCAGATGGAGAGGTGATAATGGAAGAGAAGGCAAATCAAGTAGAGAAGAAAAGGTAAAAGGTGCAGATGGAGAGGTGATAATGGAAGAGAAGGCAGTGAGAGGAAGGTGGGCAGAGTATTTTAGGGAATTGCTAAATGTAAAGGAGGATAGGGAGGGAAAGGTAGTTGCAGTGGGAAGTGCTAAGAAAATGAGAGTGATGAGTGAGGAAAATGGAGGAGAAATAGGGAAGGATGAAGTGAAAGCAGCTGTTAAGATGATGAGAGCAGGTGAGGCACCTGGTCTGGATGGACGCCATGCAGAATGTCTGAAGAAAGGAGGTACAGTTATGGTGGACTGGCTGGTGAGGTTATTTAATGTTTGTCTAAGAGAGGGTAGAGTGCCAGAGGACTGGAGGAGTGCCTGTATAGTTCTGCTTTACAAGGAAAAGGGGGACAAGTGTGAGTGTAGTAGTTTCAGAGGGATCAGCTTGTTGAGTGTAGTTGGGAAGGCTTATGGGAGGGTCTTGATTGAGAGGATTAGGAGAGGAACAGAGGGAGTAATTGGTGAGGAACAGTGTGGTTTTAGGACAGGTAGGGGATGTGTAGATCAGATTTATGTGGTAAGAGATATGTGAGAAAGCTATAGGAAAAGGTAAGGATTTTTTGGGCTTTTATGGATCTGGAAAAGGCTTACGACAGGGTAGACAGGAAGGCACTGTGGGAGGTAGTGTAGATATATGGGATAGGAAGAAAGCTGTTAAGAGCACTCAAGAGTTTTTACGAGAGTAGTAGAGCTTGTGTCAGGATTAGAAATGGAGAGAGTGAATGGTTTGAGGTAAAGTTGGGACTTTGTCAGGGATGTGTTATGTCGCCCTGGCTGTTCAATCTTTACATGGATGGGGTGGTGTGAGAGGTGAATGCAAGGGTAGTGGGTCAGGAGTTGGAGATGATTAAAGAAAATGGAGAAAAGTGGGAGGTGAGCCAGCTGTTGTTTGCTGACAACACTGCGCTTGTAGCAGGATCAGAGGAGGGATTGAGGAAGTTAGTGACAGAGTTTGAGAAGGTGTGTGAAAGAAGGAAGCTGAAGATAAATGTGGGCAAAATTAAGGTGATGAGATGTACAAGGGGAGAGAGTGACAGCAGACAGGAAGTGAGCATTAAGAGTGAAAGACTGGAGGAAGTGGATAGTTTTAGATACTTGGGTGCGAATGTGGCAGGAAAGGGAGGAGTGGGGGTGGAGGTAGAATGTAGATTGAGAGAAGCGAGTAAATGCCTTTGTGGATTGAAAAGTGTAATGAGAAATAGACATCTGGGAATGGATGTTAAGAGGAGGTTATATGAAGGAGGGATTGTGCCAACAGCATTGTATGGAGCAGATACATGGAACATGAGAGAGGAAGAGAGAAGGAGTTTGAATGTGTTTGAGATGAGGTGTCTGAGAAGTATAATAGGGGTTACTAGGCTGGATAGAGTGAGAAATGAGGAGGTGAGGAGGAGAACGGGTGGAAAGGGAACTGGGAGATAGGGTTGATGAAAGAGTATTAGGATGGTTTGGACACATGGAAAGAATGAGTGAAGAAAGATTAGTAAAAGAAGTGTGGAAGGCAGAGGTGGAAGGAGTGAATATGATGGGGCGTCCTAGGATGAGATGGATAGATGGGGTGAAAGGGCCTTACAAAAGAGAGGAATGTCTGTGGAGGAAGGACGGGAGAGGACAGAAGATAGGGGTGAATGGAGAGGGGTTGTGTATAGATGATGCTGTGATGCATGAGGGAGAGTGGGTGGGGGATGGGGGTTGAGGAAATATGTATGAGAAAAAATTAGACGCAGCCCGACGGGATTTCTCCCCGTCTTCTCCTTTTTTGCATGAGGGGACGGAGAAGGGGGGTCACCGAATTTATGAAGCGGCCTTGCTGTGGATGTGCTGCATCTTGCGGCACCGCTTCTGACCCAGGGCGGTGGGCGGGATGCTGGAATGACCCGTCGTCCAGGAGGTGCCAAGATAAGAGGGAGGGAGGAAGGGGAGTGGAATATATAGGAAATGGAATTGGTGGGAGTAGTTTCTATGCCTTTTTCTTTTTGGCTACCCCCCCGTGTAGGGGGAAAAAGCCTTTGGTATATGTATGTATTGTTTCTTTTGTCATAACTCAAGATTACCATGTTGTAGAATTTGAGTAAATTAGTCATGCAAAAACGTTTCCATCTGAATCCATACTGGCTATCATTTATCAAACGGTTACTTTCTAAATGATGTTTGATAGCATCTCTGATGATAGTTTCCATCATTTTTCCTACAATTGAAGTCAAGCTTATGGGCCTGTAGTTATTTGGTTTCTTTTTGTCACCTTTTTTGAATATTGGAGTGATGTTAGCTAGGTTCCATTCTCTTGGGACATCTCTGGATATGATGGATTTTTAAAAATAAATTCTAATGGAACAACAATCTCCTTTTTCATTTCCTTTAAGATTCTTGGATACCAACTATCAGGCCCTGGTGTTTTATTAATTTTGAGTTTCTCTATACACCTTTTAATTTTTTCTTTTGTTATGATTACCATTGTAAGTTTACCCTAGATTTTCACAGATTTCAGTTTGGGGTTCATTTTGAGGTGTTTCATTTATGAATACTGAGCAAAAATAGTTGTTTAAAATATTACACATTCCTTCGTTTGAATACTCAAGTTGACTGTCAGCAGATAATAGTGGGCTAATGTGATTACCTTTTTATCTCTAACTTTAGAATTCTTTGGGATTCTCTTTGGATTTATCAGCGATATTCGTTTTGTATTGTCATTTTTGTTTTTTTATTGTCTGTATTATTACATAACTTTGATAGTCGTTTGATGCTCCTGAGCACTTGTATTTCTTATAAGCCAGTCTCTTTTTTATAAATACTTTTTTCAGTTTCATTTCATTTCCCATATATTCCACTCCCCTCCACCCTCTTCCCTCCCTCTTATATTGGCACCTCCTGGATGACTGGTCATCACTGCATCCTGTCCACTGCCCTGGGTCAGAAGCAGTGTCGCAAGACACAGCACATCCACAGCAAGGCCGCTTCATAAATTCGGCAATCCCCCCTCTCTGTCCCCTCATGCAGAAAAGGAGAAGACGAGGAGAAATCCCTTCAGGCTGCGTCATTTTTTTTTTTTCATACATACAGTCGAACCTCGAAAGCCCGACTAATTGGGGGGAAGGGTGGTCCAGTCATGCCAAAAGTCCGGTCATCAAAAATATCGCCCTAACACCCGTAGAGTTTCGTAGTTGTATACATATAGGTAATGTATGATATGGCATAGAAACACATAAGAATAATACTCTAACACTGTAATAATAAAAATGCTGTAATAATAATGCTATAATACTAATAATTCTGTAATAATTGTAATACAGGCATGTAAATGTACTGTAAATACAGTGTACTGTACTGTAGTTTTTATTAAGTACACTGTAAATATCGGAAAGTATGCACGCGGGACAGTGGTGGTGGCCAGGGTTGCTGCGTTTTCTACATTGCCGTGTAGAATGGGAGCATTGCCATACTGGGGCATACATTTTTCTCGGGCGTGTGCAGACTTCCATAGCAAGATATGCTTGTCAAACTTTAACAAAATGTTGGTTCTAGTTTTTTATTCTTGAATGTATATAAGGCCCCCATGCCCTAACATATTCAATAAGATATGAAAATTATTTTTTTTTATATTATTATCGCTAAAAGAAAGCTGAAACTTTAGTGTAGAATTTTTTCTACACGGTAAAAATGTATCTTTTGGGGTGATATTTTATAAGTAACACAATTACCAATAAAAGTCATATTTTGATGTACCATTTATTATTTGATAACTGTGGTGGGGGAAAAGAATACTGCCACCAAGTATTCCCACTTGGATCGTAAGAGGCGAGAAGAAAGGGACGGGGATTGGGACTAGGCATCCTTCTCCCTGTAGCCCCACGGGGCATATCTCCTAAAAATAAAAGTGAAGGCATAAGGGGTGCTGGAGGGCCTCGGACCAGCACCCTAAGGTTTGGGTCTTTTAATGTGCATGGATGTGGCACCACCCCATCCATATAAAGATTGAACAGCCAGGGTGACATAACACATCCCTGACGAAGTCCTACCTTTACCTCTCCATTTCTAATCCTGACACAAGCTCTATTACTCTCGTAAAAACTTTTGAGTGCTCTTAACAGCTTTCCTCCAATCCCATATATCTGCAGTACCTCCCACAGTGCCTTCCTGTCTACCCTGTCGTAAGCCTTTTCAAGATCCATAAAAGCCCAAAAAACATCCTTACCTTTTCCTATAGCTTTCTCACATATCTGTCTTACCACAAAAATCTCATCCACACAATCCCTACCTGTCCTAAACCCACACTGTTCCCTACTAATTACTCCCTCTGTTCCTCTCCTAATCCTCTCAATCAAGACCCTCCCATAAGCCTTCCCAACTACACTCAACAAGCTGATCCCTCTGAAACTACTACACTCACACTTGTCCCCCTTTCCCTTGTAAAGCGGAACTATACAGGCACTCCTCCAGTCCTCTGGCACTCTACCCTCTCTTAAACAAACATCAAATAACCTCACCAGCCAGTCCACCATAACTGTACCTCCTTTCTTCAGACATTCTGCATGTCATCCATCCAACCCAGGTGCCTTACCTGCTCTCATCATCTTAACAGCTGCTTTCACTTCATCCTTCCTTATTTCTCCTCCATTTTCCTCACTCATCACGGTCATTTTCTTAGCACTTCCCACTGCAACTACCTTTCCCTCCCTATCCTCCTTCACATTTAACAATTCCCTAAAATACTCTGCCCACCTTCCTCTCACTGCCTTCTCTTCCATTATCATCTCTCCATCTGCACCTTTTACCTTTTCTTCTCTACTTGATTCACCTCCTCTTTTTCTTTTAATTTCCTTCTAAAACATCTTTTTATTGCTTTCAAAATTTACTGCCATACTCTTACTCCATTTCACATGTACTCTCCTCTTTGCTTCCTTTATCTTATGCTCAACTTCCTTTCTCTTTACTTTGTACCTCTCATATGTTTCCCTTGTCCTAATTTGTAGCCAATCTATGACTGCCTGCTTCTTCTCTTCTACACCTTTCTTTGCTTCCTCATCCCACCACTCACTACCCTTCCTTCTGTTTCCTCCCGCCCTCCTTGTTCCACACACCATCTTTGCACACCTTATGACTCCCTCCTTGAACCATCCCCCATTCCTCCTCCACTCCTAGTTCTAATCTATCCTTTACTCCCTCCCACTCCTCTTTCAGCTTCTTCTTAGACTCATTCTCCTTTTTTTCTCATTTAAGCAGTTCACTCTAAGTACCTCCCTACCTTCTGCCCTTTTCCTCTTTCTCCACCTATTCTCCACTCTCAATTTACCTTCCACCAGAAAATGATCTGATATTCCCCCACTCTCTCCCCTTAGAACATGTACATCCTTAACTCTTCCTACTATACTCCTGGTCACCACTACACAGTCCATTAATGCTCTATCTGCCACCCTTCCCCCCACCACCCTCTCCCATGTGTACTTATGCTTGACTTTCTTCCTAAACACTGTATTTGCTATCATCAACTCTCTTTCAAGACACATCTCCACCATCAATTCTTCACTACAATTTTTACCTGGAACTCCATACTTCCCAAGCACTCCATCTATTGGTTCATTTCCTACCCTAGTATTGAGGTCTCCCAGTACAACTACATTGACATTTCTCCCTAATCCCTGTATGCACTCATTTATATCTACCCAAAAAGCCTCCCTTTCCTCTAAGCTTTTTTCATTACCAGGTCCATACGCACTTACAAAAACCCACATCTCCTTTCCCAGCTTCACCTTCATCCACATCAACCTTGATGAAACCTCCTTCTACTCCACTACCTGCTTACTTATCTCTTCACTTACTAGTATAGCCACCCCTTCTCTCCCTCGTCCCCTCTTCACTCCTGAGTACCTCCCAGCTACACTCCCAAACTCACAGTTGCCCTTTCCTTTCATTTTATTTTCACTAAAAACCAGCACATCCATCTTTCTTCTCACAAACATACTGCCTATCTCTTCCCTTTTACTCTCATCTGTACCACATCCATGCACATTAAAAGACCCAAACCTTAGGGTACTGGTTGGAAAACTCCCAGACCCTCTTATGCCTTTACTTCTTTTTTTAGGAATATCCCCTTTTGGGGCTACAGGTAGTAGGACTCCTAATCCCATCCCCTGTCCTGTTTTTTGTTGCCTTTTACGACTCAAGTGGAAAGACTTGGTGGTACCATTCTTTTCCCCCACCACAGGGTCGGCAAAAAAAGGAAATGAATATTCAGAGAAATGGTACATGACAGTAACAAGGGGTTGGGGGACAGCATAATGGAGAGATAGTCATAGTATAAAAGTGTCATCATTTCTCTATGAACAGAGTTTTCCTCTATCACAGACAAAATGATGTGTGGCTCTGGTCTGTAGGGGTGCCCCATATAGACCCTAAAGTATCAACTGTGAATTTTTCGTACCGTAAATAGAATCGAGGGTAGTGATTACCAAATACCATAACTGTAAATTTACCGGATAAAGAATTACCGTATAAAGAGGACTCACTGTATATTTCTTTAAATGTTCCATTTCTCTTCCATCTTTGTTTCATCATTTGCAAATTTTTCCCAACTAGCATTTTGAATTTTTTTTTCCAAGTTTTACAGTCAGTTTTGTTGTACATTAGTCTTCCTTCTCTGTGTTTCTTGTTTCTTCTCACAACATTGTGTTCCTTAAACTTGAACTCTATTAGTATGTGGTCACTCTTCCCAATTGGTGTCTTATAATTTATTTCGTGTATAATTTCAGGCTCAGAAGGGAATATCAGGTCTAGTCTCGATGGTTCTTTGTTGTGTCTGTATCTAGTGTTTTTTTTTACCCATTGAGTCAATGTATAGTCAATGAATGTGTATTTACCTAGTTGTATTTTACGGGAAGGGGAGCTATGCTCATGGTGTCCTGTCTTCATATCTCATTTTATCTAGACTTTTTTTAAATTTGTGTATCATTTTTGCACACACCGCATTTTCATCTAACTTGTTCCAAACGTCTGTTACCCTTTGGGGAAAGCTGTTCTTTTTCAGGTCTCTTCTATAACTGTCTTTCTTGATTTTCTTTCCGTGTCCTCTTGTATCTCTACTGTCCCATTTTATTAGATCCTCTCTATCAATAGTTTCTATGCCTTTCATGATTCTATAAATAGTTATCAAGTTTCCTCTCTCTCTTCTTTGCTCTAATGTCTGTTAGTTCTGAGAGTGTTGGTGCCAGTTTCGTAATTGCTCTTTGTATTCTTTCAAGTTTTGTTATATATTTTTTTGTACTTGGTGACCATGTGGTTGCTGCATACTTCAATCTTGGTCTTATCAAAGTGACTAGTATTTTCTTCACCATTTCTTCATCCAGGTATGTAAATGCCACTTTGATTGTTCTTATTAGATTATAAGTTTCTCCAAAAATCTTGTTTATATGTTTCTCATGGGACATAATAATGACTCCCAGGTCCTTCTCATTTTCTACTTTTTTAATTTCTTCCTCTCCCAATTTATATGATCCCACTATTCTTTTTTTGCTTCTTCCAAATTCCATTCTACTACACTTCTTAATATTGAATTCCATCTCCCACTTCCTACTCCACTCCCATATTTTATTGAGATCACTGCAGCAACTCACAATCTTCTACAGTGTTCACTTTTTTCCAACAATTTTGCATCATCCACAAAGAAGCTCATTGAACTTTCAATTCCTTTATCCATAACATTAATACACTCACTATCTGAGTTACGACCTGTGCGACTTACGTCCACCCGTACTTACGACCACATTCAGCAGATGCCTACATGCACATATTATGAGTTTACTGGTTTACTGTACGTTTGCACGTGGCGTCCAGCATCCCGTATGACAGTTACGGCAGCACAGCACAGCATCTCACCAAGGTTGCGCTGTCTGCCATGATTATGGTATTTCTACCATAATTTAGTGTGTGTCTACCATCTACCATACGACAACTTCCATATACTGTACCATAATTTTACTGGAATTAATATTATACTGTATTTCGATTCCCAGTTCCCACCGATAATCAGGGCAGGTGGGAATGGTCAGAAAGGGCAGTTTTGCCAGATCGGTGATACACGCTTCCCCGAAAGCCAAGACAGAGAGTCATTTACAGTAGTCCTGCATTCGTACTTTTCATTCTGGTTCGAGTTCTCTATTGGTCGAAAGTCGAAAGCTGTAGTGTACGAACATGGATACAAATAGCTTTAACCCAAGTCTATGATATTCCTGGAGTTCTGAAGTATAATATCTTATATTCAATAAGACAATATATCTCACTGTACTATTCCATGCATAAAATATTTATTTGATGAAATAACGTTATGCTATGATTATCGTTCTTTTCTTACGAAGAGAGACCGAACGTTTTCGCATGGGAGGCGACGATTGAGCCCAGTGCATAGAAGCGAATCTTGTACTTGTTTTCATGTACATTTGAGGGAATTATTTTAAATGTTATTAAGCCTTTATTACTTCAACCTCTTTTTATCAATTATGCCTCGATCAGCGGATACCAACGGATCTCCCATGCTGCCTCGCCAGACCTACTGCCTGATCTTTCCCTCGACCATACGCACGAAGTGTAAATGACGTGAAACCAAAAAGTGGATTTTATTTTATTTTATTTTTTTACATGCATATTTTCTATTTTTTATATTTTGTATCTTTGTGTTAATTTGAATTTTCGGTCTCTAATAAGAATCCTGTGTAAAATATTTTCTTTCTTTACCCTATCCTATTAATTTATTATTATTAATTTATTATTTGATATAACAATCAAAGAATATTGAATATTTTGCATACACTGAGAATGTTTTACAATGAAGCCACAAACGAAACATTTGAGCTGGATTTACGCTCTGCATCATATGTCCTTGAGTATACACTTCGAATGTATACGGTCCGAGTTATGACCGTTTCGACTTACGACCGGTTGGTCGGAACCGATCTAGGTCGTAACTCGGATAGTGAGTGTATATATAGCAAACATTATTGGGGCCAGAACTGTTCCTTGTGGAACTCCACTAATCACTTCATCCCAATTAGAATGTTTGTCTCTTATTACCACTCTCATTTTTCTTTCATGCAAGAAGTCTTCCATCCAGTCAGCAGTTTGCCCTGTATTCCTCCTGCAGTTTCTAATTTCTTTAGCAATTTCTTATGTGGTACCTTATCAAAGGCTTTTTTCAGGTCTAGAAATGCACAATCAGCCCATCTATCTCTTTCTTGTATTACATCTATTAGCCTTGAATAGAAAGACATTAAGTTTGTGACACATCCTCTAATTTTGGTCTTATCAGTGTAACTAGGATTTTCTTCACCATTTCCTCATCCATGTAGTCAAAGGCCTCTTTCATTTATCTTATTAAATTGTAGGTTTCTCCAACTATTTTGTTTACATGTTTGTCTGGTGTCATGTCATTTGAAATGATCACTCCAAGGTCTCTTTCTGAATTTACTTTTGTAACTTCTTTTGTTCCTATTTTGTATTTACTGGATATTCTATTTTTGCTTTTTCCAAATTCCATTATGCTACATTTTTTAATGTTGAAATTCACTTCATTCTTTTTACTCCAATTCCAGACTTTGTCCAGATCTCCCTGAAAAGATTTAGTTTTCTTCGTTACTCTCTTCAATAGTTTTGCATCATCTGCAAAGAAGTTTAAGTAGCATTTAATTCCTTCATCCATGTCGTTTATATAAATAGCAAATGTTATCGGAGCCAATACAGAGCCTTAGGGTACTCCACTTATCATGTCTACCCATTTTGAGTTCTTTTCTCTAATCATCACTCTCATTTTTCTTCCTTTCAAGAAGTCTTCCATCCATTCCAGTAATTTTCCTTGTATTCCACCTATTAGTTCAATTTTTCTTAGTTTTTTGTGTGGTACTTTGTCGAAAGCCTTTTGTAAGTCCAGGAAGGCACAATCTGCCCAGCCATCTCTTTCTTGTATTATGTCTAGCAATCTTGAGTAAAAGCATATTAAGTTAGTAGTACATGATCATCCACTTCTAAATCCAAATTGGTTGGGGTTTAATATTTTGTTCTTTTCCAAGTGTTTAATCCATTTGTTTTTAATAACAATATGTATATGTATGTGTGTGTGTATATAAATATATATATATATATATATATAGTATATATATATATATATATATTATATATATATATATATATACTATATATATATGCTTGTAACCACGAGGAAAATAAAGATCGGAATACTGAACGTTTTCGTCTATTAAGACATTTTCAAAGTACATAGTGTCACAATAAAGAATAACTTAAATATAATAATATAGAAAACAGGAGAGGTCACACAACGTAAATATGAAAGGAATATCTTACAAAGAAACAAAAATATAAAAACAATAAATAAAATGGGTGACAATTGAAACAGGTGAAAAAATGTCACACAACATAAACCATAAGGATGACAAATGACAAGGTGAAAAATAAAAAGGAACATTCAACATAAAAGATAACAAGAAATAAGAAGGGTGACAATTGACACATGTGATTCAACATAAAGATTGACTTACAAAGAAACAAATTATATACATATGCATACATAAATTGTCACCCATTTTATTTATTGTTTTTATATTTTTGTTTCTTTGTAAGATATTCCTTTCGTATTTACGTTGTGTGACCTCTCCTGTTTTCTATATTATTATATTTAAGTTATTCTTTGTTGTGACACTATGTACTTTGAAAATGTCTTAATAGACGAAAACGTTCAGTATTCCGATCTTTATTTTCCTCGTGGTTACAAGCATAAATCTTTATTCACGTGTTTTATGTGATTACTGTTGCATATTATATATATATTTATATATATATATATATATATATATATATATGTATATATATATATATATATATATATATATAATTGTTATGTAATTTTGTTTCTTATTCATTTATTTGTATGTTTTCTTTATAAAGGCTAAGCAAAAGCTGATTACTTCATATGAGGAGGCAGCCCAACTATCAGATGAGTTGGGATCCATGAAAGCAGAAATAGGTGAGTATGAATATAGCATATTTCTTTTTAAATTATAAAAAATATATACATATGATCAATTTATTTGTTAGATGCAAAGATTTCCAATAGTAAGTATTCAGATATTTTTCAAAATCAGAGTTTAGATGTGAAAAGTTATCTGTATGTGTAGTGAAATTGATGTTCTAATTTGGGTGAAACTGAATATAATGATGGAAAGGATTTTGTGAAATACAATTACAGTGCTCTCGGTGACAAAGATGCAGAAATGGTATGAAAGTTAAATGAATGTTTCTTGGGTTATTGGGATACCAATACTGTTGATACATCACCATGATCACTCAATGAACAACCTCAGATTGGCCCAGAGGCATATACTGTAACTGCACTAGGGTAGGATTTATTTTTTCTCGTGGTGGTGGAAAAAATATTGCCAGCAAGTCCTCCCACTTGAGTTGTACAAGGCGACAAAAAAAGGAACAGGTATTAAAACTAGGCATCCTTCTCCCTGGAGTCCCACAGCGGACATTCCTAAAAGAAAAAGAAAAAGAAAAAGAAGAAAAAAAAAAGATGGTCTAGGAGTTTTCCAACCAGTACCCAAAGGTTTGGGTAATTTAATGTGTGTGGATGTGGTACATATGAGAGTAAAAGGGAAGAGATAGGCAGTATGTTTGTGAGAAGAAAGATGGATGTGTTGGCATTGAGTGAAACTAAGTTGAGAGGGAGGGATGAGTGTGAGTTTGGGAGTGTAGTTGGGAGGTTCTCAGAAGTGAAGAGAGGATGAGGGAGAGAAGGGGTGGCTATACCAGTAAGTGAAGAGATAGGTAAGCATGTAGTGGAGTGGAAGGAGGTTTCTTCAAGGTTACTGTGGATGAAGGTGAAACTGGGAAGGGAGGTGTGGGTTTTTGTAAGTGCATATGGGCCTGGTAATAAGTGTAGAGGAAAGGGAGTCATTTTGGATGGATTTAAATGAGTACATAGAGGGTTTAGAGAGAAATGTCAATGTAGTGGTATTGGGAGACTTTAATACTAGGGTAGGAAATGAACCAATAGATGAAGTGGTTGGGAAGTGTGGAGTTTCAGGAAAAAATCGTAGTGGTGAGTTGATGGTAGAGATGTATCTAGAGAGTTGATGATAGCAAATACAGTGTTTCAGAAGAAAGTAAAACATAGGTACACATAGGAGAGGGTGGTGGAAGGGTGGTAGATAGAGTTAATGGACTATGTAGTGGTAACCAGGAGTATATTAGGAAGAGTTAAAATTGTGCATGTTTGAAGGGGAGAGAATGGGGTAATATCAGATAATTTTTTGGTGGAAGGTAAGTTGAGAGTAGAGGATAGATGGAGAAAGAGGAAAAGGACAGAAGGTAGGGAGGTGCATAGAGTGAACTGTTTAAATGAGAAAGAAAAGGAAAAGGAGTACAAGAAGATGAGAGAGGAGTGGGAGGGTGTGAAGGATAGAGTAGAACTAGGAGTGGAGAAGTAATGGGGATGGTTCAAGGAGGAAGTCATAAGGTGTGCAGAGATGGTGTGTGGAACAAGGAGGGCAGGAGGAAATAGAAGGAATGGTAGTGAGTGGTGGGATGTGGAAGCAAAGAAGGTTGTAGAAGAGAAGAAGTGAGCTTTCACAGATTGGTTACAAAAATAGGTCAAGGGAATGATATGAGAGGTACAAAGAAAAAAGAAGAGAAGTAAATCATAAGATAAAGGAGGGAAAGAGGAGAACAGATGGGAAATGGGGTAAGAATATGACAGAAAATTAAAAAATACAGGTAAACGTCGACTTACGATGGCCGCGACTTACGATTGTTCGACTTTACGATGACGACGACGACGATGACGATATGATAATTTAACCCCTTCCATACGGTGCCGCACACGTAGGCGTCATGAGGAGCAAGTGGATTCGCGACGCTGCCATATCGGCGTCTTGATTATATTTATTGTAGTCGCCCCTGTGTTTTTACATTCTCTCAAATGTGCCCTAAATCCCATTCTCTGTGGTTTTCAAAATTCGCGGGTGAAAGAGAGAACGATCGATATAAGCGGTGACTATATTTTATGATGCGAGTATTATTACGTCACGTCGTACGGCTGGCATTGGCTGCTGCCCGCGAGATTTAAGTACCGTACTGAAAATACATATTATAGTGTTTGAATATGGTAAAAAGGATAAAAATAATTAAATAAACTACTGTACATGTTTAATAGGCTATATTCAGTATCTCTGGTGGTTAATATACAGGTAGGCTAGGTACAGTGACCACGGAACAGAGTGGGGATCGACTTACGATGAGATCGTCTTACGATGGCTCTATCGAAACCTAATGCCATCGTAAGTCGACGTTTACCTGTATATGTTTTGGAAAGAGATAGGAAGAGGCGAATCAAGTAGAGAAGAAAAGGTAAGAAAAGGTAAAAGGTGCAGATGGGGAGATGATAATGGAAGAGAAGAGTAAGAGGAAGATGGGCAGGGTATTTTAGGGAGTTGCTAAATGTGAAGGAGGATAGTAATGGAAATGTACCGTATTTTTTGGACCATAAGGCGCGGGCAAAATCCTTAAAATCGGCCAAAATCGGGTGGTGCGCCTTATCGTGAGGTGCGCCTTATGTGTAGCTTCAGTGCAACAAAAAGCCTCGGACAGTGACGTACTATATTGACACGTTTTGTAGCTAGCCTGCCGATGGCGACAGTGCATAGGCCTAGCAAAAGTTACAACCAAGTTATAACCAAGATGCATATATCTTGACAAGAAAATTGCGAAAACTTCGACAGTTTTCGAGTCCATGCCACCACATTTATTGACACTATCATGGCTATGACATGATAGGGTCCACAACACAGACAGCCATTTTGCATTGGTCTAGTCTTGCTCCACTCTGACTGTAGTCATTTGGGTATTTTTTTAGTTTCGACCATGGGCGCAATATAGCAATAGAAAACTAATTATTAATTTTGTAAATTATAATGTATCAACGTAATATGTAATTTTGTGGGCGGAAATGAAAAAAAATACTTTGCTACAAGCAAATATGTTAATGAACCAAGTCGGTAGCATAGGATCGGGACGCCATCTTGTCGTCTGTCAATTGACGGCCTCTGTACTTCTGACAGTACCTTGCCAGGTACATTTTCTTGGAATGTTATGGAGTGGAGATACATGTATTCCTTCAAGCTGCAAGAACTTTGTATACCCCGCAAGCTGAGAGAGTGGTTGAAAAGCCAGCCAACGTCTCTCATGACGACGACAACAAGGACGAGCCGGATGACACTTAATTTGCAGGTAATGATTTATTAAACACAGGTTAGGTTAGACGAATTTATCATCCTTTCATTTCTTCGACGTCGGCATCTATCATAACAATTACATGGCGTACTATTCGTCTGACACAACTTCGTTACTTACGAAATCAGTTTTAGCACCTTTTTTGTTTTTTATTTCCGCTCACAAAACTGCATATTACATTGATACATTATAATTTACAAAATTAATAATTAGTTTTCTATTGCTATATTGCGCCCATGGTTAAAACTAAAAATTTACCTTCATTTGTAATATTGTGTTTTTAAGTGAATAGAGAATTCCGGGAATAAAACTGCTAATGTTGGTTTTATTCCCCACAATTCCTGTAACGTGTTTATGTTGTTTTATAGGGGTATTGGCAGGGCAGACCGTCCATGGAGGTGGTCTGATTTCACTGACCAAAATAAAAAAATATTTCATTTATATTTGTAATTTTGCTAAATCCCAACTAATTTTTCTCATTCAACAACAAAAATGTTCAGTTCTGAATGCACTCTCATATGCATGATTATCCGATGACGAGACCAGGTGTGCCTTATGGTCAGGCGCGCCTTATGTAAGGAGGGGGAATAGCAAATAACGGGTGCGCCTTATGGTCCGAAAAATACGGTGGTTGCAGTGGGAAGTGCTAAGAAAATGACCATGATGAGTGAAGAAAATTGAGGATAAATAAAGATGAAGTGAAGGCAATTGTTAAGATGATGAGAGCAGGTAAGGCACCTGGGTTGGATGGATGACATGCAGAATGTGAAAAAAGGAGGTACAGTGATGGTGGAATCACTGGTGAGGTTATTTAATGTTTGTTTAAGAGAGGGTAGAGTGCCAGAGGACTAGAGGAGTGCCTGTATAGTTCCACTTTACAAGGGAAAAGGGGACAAGTGTGAGTGTAGTAGTTTCAGAGGGATCAGCTTAAGTGTAGTTGGGAAAGCTTATGGGAGGGTGTTGATTGAGAGGATTAGGAGAGGAACAGAGGGAGTAATTGGTGAGGAACAGTATGGGTTTAGGACAGGTAGGGGTTGTGTAGATCAGATTTTTGTGGTAAGACAGATATGTGAGAAAGCTATAGGAAAAGGTAAGGATGTTTTTTGGGCTTTTATGGATCTGGAAAAGGTTTATGACAGGGTAGACAGGAACTATGGGAGGCATTGCAGGTATATGTGATAGGAAGAAAGCTGTTAAGAGTAGTCAAGAGTTTTTATGAGAGTAGTAGAGCTTGTGTTAGGATTAGAAATGGAGAGTGTGAGTGGTTTGAGGTAAAGTTGGGACTTTGTCAGGGATGTGTTATGTCACCCTGGCTGTTCAATTTATACATGGATGGGGTGGTGCAAGAGGTAAATGCGAGAGTAGTGGATCAGGGATTGGAGATAGTGAAAGAAAATGGAGAAAAGTGGGAGATAAGCCAGTTGTTGTTTGCTGATGACACTGCGCTTGTAGCAGGAACAGAGGAAGGATTGAAGAAGTTAATGACAGAGTTTGGGAAGGTGTGCGAAAGAAGTAAGTTGATAAATGTGGGTAAATGTAAAGTGATAAGATGTACAAGGGGAGAAAGTGGCAGTAGACTGGAAGTGTCTATGAATGATACAAGTCATATTCCCGATTTTTGACAGGTCATTGCTGGACATTTTGCTTTCCTGTGGCCACATTTTTTTGTCTAAAATAAATTATTTTTTTTACATCTTAAACACAAAACTATTATGCACCCCCAATTTAATTTTCATAAAAATTTATTCATTACTTTTTCATAAAAAAAAATCTAAGATTTTTACCTAGGCCCCAAAAGAATTATATGTACATGGAAAACTATTCAAAGGTAAAGAATCTCCTTTGTATGAGAGTTAAAAGACACCAGAGGAAAAATACTGCATATTCTCGTTTGTATTTTACCTAGTTGTATTTTGCAGGAAGGGGAGCTACACTCGTGGTGTCCCGCCTTTGTATCTTGCAGTGTCTAGTTTGCTTTTAAACTCATAAATGGTTTTTGTGAACACTATTTCCTTGTCCAGTTTGTTCCAAGTGTCTACCACTCTATGTAGAAAACTGTTTTTCTTCAGATCTCTTCTGTAGCTATGTTTTTTTTATTTTCTTTCCATGTCCTCTTGTGCTTCTGTCCCAGTTTAACAAGTCCTCTCTATCAAGTATTTCTGTGCCTTTCATGAGTTGGTAAACCTAGTTTAGCCAGTCTCCTTATATGACAAATTTGCAAGTGCAGGTGCCATTTTTGTTGCTGCTCTCTGGATTCTTTCTGTTTTCTTTATATTCTTTTTGGTACTGGGTGACCACAATGTCGCCACATATTCTAGTCTAGGCCTTATCAGTCTGACCAATTTTTTTTTTTTTTTTTTAATAATTTCTTCGTCCAAATATGTAAATGCCACTTTTATTTATCTTAGCAAGTTGTAGGATTCTCCAACAATTTTGTTTATCTGTTTGTCATAGGACAAGTTGTTTGAGATAATTATACCCAAACCTGTGAAAAGTCTAGGGTAAACTTACTCACTACGGTAAGTATAACAAAAGAAAAAATTAAAAGGTGTATAGATAAACACAAAGTTAATAAAACACCAGGGTCCTGACGGTTGGCATCCAAGAATCTTAAAGGAAATGAAAAATGAGATTGTTGTTCCATTAGAATATATTTTCAAGAAATCCATCATATCCGGAGATGTCCCAAGAGGATGGAAGCTAGCTAACGTTACTCCCATATTCAAAAAAGGTGACAAAAAGAAGCCAAATAACTATAGGCCTATAAGTTTGACTTCAATCATAGGAAAAATAATGGAAACTATCATCAGAGATGCTATCGAACATCATTTAGAAAGTAACCGTTTGATAAATGATAGCCAGCATGGTTTCAGACGGAAACGTTCTTGCGTGACTAACTTACTCGAATTCTACAACACAGTTATCTCGAATTATGACAAAAGAAACAATATAGATTTAATATATCTAGACTTTGCAAAAGCTTTTGATACCGTCCCACACAAAAGACTACTTACTAAATTAGCTTTACACAGAATAAGTGGTAGCCTATTAGGCTGGACTAGTAATTGGTTGAATGGTTGAAAACTGAGAGTTGTTTTAAATGGAAAAACTTCTAGATGGAAAAATGTTACAAGTGGAGTTCCTCAGGGTTCCGTTCTTGGGCCACTTCTATTCATAGTATATATAAATGATATAGACCATGGACTAAAATCTACCGATTCCAAATTTGCTGATGATACAAAACTGCGGAATGGCAAATGATCACTTAAACCAATTAGATATTCAAGAAAATTAGATAAATTACAGCAATGGTTTGAAAAGTGGCTAATGAAATTTAACACAAGTAAATGCAAGTAAATGCAAGGTAAAAATAACAGTAAGTACGATTATAAGTTATTTGGAAATTCGTTAACAAAAGTGGATAGTGAAAAAGATCTCGGCGTAATTATCAGTAATGACCTCAAATCATCCAAGCAGTGTATTTCAGCCTCTGAGAAAGCAAATAAGATTCTGGGACTGATTGCGCGATCTTTTGATTTCAAAAGTACATCACTCATTAAACAAGCTATATAAATTATTAGTTCGTCCACATTTGGAATATGCTGTTTCCGTATGGTCACCGAATCTCATTAAAGACATTGACAGACTGGAAAAAGTACAACGGCAAGCCACAAAACTGATCCCAAATATAAAAAATAAATCATACGAAAATCGACTAAAACATATGAATCTGTTTTCCCTAAAAAAGCATAGACTCAGAGGTGACTTGATACAGGTCTTTAAGATTCTAAAGGGAATTGACAACATCAAAAGTGACAAAATTTTCACATTGAATGAGAATCAGACAAGAAACAATGGTCTCAAACTGTCCGGAAATAGATTCAGTTTGGAAGTAGGTAGAAACGACTTTGCCGGCCGTGTGGTTGGTGAATGGAGTGGACTTCCTGCACAGGTAGTGCAATGTAGTTCAGTTCGAAGCTTTAAGAATCATTTAGATAAACACCTAAGCAAGATGCTGTAATGATTATAATTTATTTTATGTTATTTGTTTTTGTTTTGTTATAATTTGTCTGTCTGATTTTCATTTATTATTAGTTATATGTCAATTTATTACTATTTACTATTTACCTGTTTGTTTATTATTTAACTATACCTATGCATTTATTTATGTATTTTATTTGTTATTTACATTATTATAGTTTTTATTTATTATTTTATTATTATGATTTTTTTTTTGCATCCGACCTAGATATGGACCAAAAGGTCTCCTGTTGGCATGCTCCGCCTTTGTAATCTTTTTTGAATCTCCTTCTTTACCTCCTTGGTTCCAATTTTGTATTGTCCTGATATTCTGTTTTTGCTTTTTCCAAACTCCATTATGCTACACTTCTTAATATTGAAGTCCACTTCCCATTTCTGACTCCAGTTCCATACTTTATTCAGGTCTTCCTGCAGTGATTCCCAATCCTCTTCAGTTTTTACTTTCATTAACAGTTTGGCATCGTCTGCAAAGAAGCTCATGTAACATTTCACATCATCATCCATGTCATTCACATAAATAGCAAACATTATTGGAGCTAGTACAGATCCTTGTGGTACTCCACTGATCACCTCTTTCCAATCTGAATATTTTTCTCTGAGCACTACTCTCATCTTTCTACCAATCAGGAAGTCCTCCATCCATTTTAGTAGGTTCCCTTGTATCCCTCCTATATGTTCCAGTTGTTTTTTTAATAATTTTTGTGTGGTACTTTGTCAAAAGCTTTTTGTAAGTCCAGGAAGGCACAATCAGCCCATCCATTCCTTTCTTGCACTATGTCTATTAATCTTGAGTAGCAACATATTAAGTTTGTGGTACATGATCTTCCATGTCTGAACCCAAATTGTCTTGAGTTTATTATATTGTTGTCTTCTAGGTGTTTTACCCATCTATTCTTGATTATTTTCTCACAAATTTTTGTTATAGTGCTTGTTAGTGAGACTGGCCTATAGTTAGTTGGTTCTTCCTTGTTTCCTCCTTTATATATTGGTACAATGTTAGCATTTTTCCAGTCTTTTGGTATTTTTCCTTCTTTGAGTAAACAATTTATTATGTTATGTATTTTGTCCATTAGTTCTTCTTTGCATTCTTTTAGAATCCAATTTGCAATTCCATCCGGGACATGTGATTTCCTGACGTCAAGGTATTTCATACGTGTTCTAATATTTCTTTTTGTGCTATTGTTATGTCACTTATGGGGGGAGATTGTCTTTCATTACCTTCATTCCAATATTGTGTTTTCTCTCAAGTGAAGACAGATTGAAAGTGATTATTCATGATTTTGGCCATTTCTTGCTTGTTTTTAAGTTTGCCATTCATGTATCAATAGAATAGTTTGGGTTGATCTTTACATTTATCTGTAATAACCTTTTCATGGTTCCTTTTTTCCTCTCTTCTCACTTTAACATACTCATTTCTATAGTTTATATAAACTTGCCGTTTTCCAGTTTTTTTTCATCTTTTCTCCACCTTTTCCAGGCTCTGTCCCTTCTGTCTTTTGCCTCACTGTATCTCTTGTTGAACCAGCATTTAATGTCTCTAGCTTCTGTCTTGGTATGTGCTTATTTACCCCTTCATTGTAATTATCCATCAAGATATTCCATTTTTCTTTCATTTTTGTCTTTCCATTTAAAATTTTTCCCAGTTTGCATTCTGTAAGAATTTCTTTAGTTTTGCAAAGTCCGTTTTGTTGTACATCAATCTTCCTTTCCTATGCTTTTCATTTCTCTCCATGTATATTTCTTCCTTTACTTCAGTTTCAATGAGTATATGGTCACTCGTTCCAATTGGTATCTTGTATTGGATTTTATCCACAATTTCAGGTTCTGTTGTAAAAATTAAATCTAGTTTCGACGGCTCTTCGTTGTTTCTGTATCTGGTGTTTTCACTGACCCACTGAGTCATTGTGTATTCCATGGTCATATCTAGTAGTACATTACCCCACAAGTAGTCTCCTCCTTGCACTGTCATGTTTTCCTAACAAATTTCTTTACAATTGAAGTCCCCCATAATTACCAGATTACCCCCCACCCAATTAGTATCTCTTCTAATGTTGCCTTGTATCTTCTAACATTTTCGTATGCTCGTTCTCTTTCCAAGTGTTCGTTTTTGGGGGCACATAAGTCACCACCAACTTTCTACTTTTCATGTTCTTGTCTTTGACTTTTATCATAATCAGTTCTGCATTACCTTTGCCCTCCGGTATTTTTGTCACAAATAGTATGTTCCCGCAATAAAATGAATCAAAGCATTTTTATTTTTAATATTGATAAAAAATCACAGATCCTACAAGATTCAGAAAAAGGGAATTTGAATTTGCAGTTTGGAAGAGATTTCTGGTTTTTATGCCACAAGAATTTTTAAAATTGGAGCAATAGAAGTTGAGAAATAAAATTTTTAACCTTTAAATTTCATTTGAAAAAAAGAAAGAAAAAAAAAAAAAAATTATGTTCAGGTGACTATGCACAGTACAGTAATACTCTTTTTAGAGCAGTACTACTATAATTTGTTCCTTACCTTACACCTGATAATGTTTAAGAGGTCAGATTTTCAAGGAAGGTTATTAAGGTCACCTCAGGTTACTTTTATGGGGAAGGTGTGTGAGGTCATCCATGTTGATATAGGCACCTGGTCCTATTTTGTCTTTTTATATTACATAAATGAATGTAGATGTATTCTAAAATACAAAATACTAATCCCTCAGAGGGGAGGGTATCATTGGGCATCACCCAACTCCTTATTGCCAGGATAGGCCTATACATCAAAAGCCCCCAAGCTGATAATCTGCAGACTCATTTTTTCTTGCACTTTTCTTCAGTTTGACTTGGCGTAGGGATATTCTGGCCTCGTCCATGATTTTTCTTGTCTTTCTTGCCACACATGAGATACTAGAAGTGCTGGATTGAGGTGCCGATTCGTCACTTTGTTCCTTCTTTACTCTATCCCAACGTGCAAACTTGGCAAATTCACTCCATGCCACAGTCTTATCTTTAAGTTTTCCCATTGTTTATGTAACAAGAAAAATGCACTAGATAACAACAGAGTACAAAAAAAAAACCACTCGTACAATAATGAAGCGTGTGTGCACTCGCGCTGGGAAAATTTATACAATTTTTTTTATTTGTCTACATGTGTAAATTGCTCTGAGTCTAAGTTGTGTTGGTGGAAAACATAACATACAGTAACATATGTACATATATCCACAAAAAAAAAAAAAAAAAAAAAAAAGGCAGAAGATATAAGAAGATAAGTCAACATTATAAATGTAAACAGATTTAAGTCCCCACCATGTGGGGTAGTAGACATTTATACTTTTAAATGCAAAAAAAAAAAATTCTAGTGTCTGGCAGAGTGGTGCGTGATGTCCCCACATCCCTCACGATGTCACATGCCGATTTTTATTTTATTTTATTTTATTTTTTTTCCCAACTGAAAAAATTATTTTCATCGTTAAGGGAGACTGGAGGAAGTGGATAGTTTTGGACACTTGGGTGCAAATGTGGTGGGAAAGGAGTGGAGGTGGAGGTAGAATGTAGATTGAGAGAAGCAAGAAGTAAATGCCTTAGGAGATTAAAAAGTGTAATGAGAAATAGACATTTGGGAATGGATGCTAAGAGGAGATTGTATGAAGGAGTGATTGTGCTGACAGCACTGTATGGGGCAGAAACATGGAACATAAGAGAGGAAGAGAGTAGGAGTTTGAATGCATTTGAGATGAGGTGCCTGAGAAGTATGATAGTTACTAGGCTGGATAGAGTAAGAAATGAGGAGGTGAGGAGGCGAATGGGGGTGGAAAGGGAGTTGGGAGATAGGGTTGATGAAAGAGTATTGGGATGGTTTGGACACACGGAAAGAATAAGTGAAGAAAGGCTTATAAAAAGAGGTGTGGAAGGCAGACGTGGAAGGAGTGAACATGAGGGGGTGACCTAGGATGAGATGGATGGGGTAAAAGGGGCATTGGAAAAGAGAGGAATGTCTGTTGAGGAAGGATGGGAGAGGACAGAAGGTAGGGATGAATGGAAAATGGTTGTGTATTTATTTACCTAGTTGTATTATACGGGAAGGGAGCCATGCTCATGGTGACCCATCTTTGTATCTCTCAGCATCAAGTTTTTTCTTAAAATTTTGAATAGTGTTTGCACACACTGTTTCTTTGTCTAATTTGTTCCAAGTATCTATCAATCTGTGTGGGAAGCTATTTTTTTTTTAGATCTCTTCTGTAATTACCTTTTTTTTTTTTAGTTTCTTTTCATGTCCTCTTGTTTTTCCATTGTCCCATTTTAATAAATCATTATTATCTAAGATTTCCATTCCCTTCATAATTCAATAGATAGTTAGTAGGTCTCTTCTTTCCCTTCTTTGTTCCAGAGTTGGTAATTCTAATTTGGACAGTCTTTGTTCATATGTCATTTTGGAAAGAGTTAGTGCCAGTTTTTTGTTGTATTCTTTCTAATTTTTTTAATATTCTTTTTGGTACTGGGTGTCCATAGTGTTGCTGCGTATATGAGTTTTGGTTTTATTAGTGTAGTTAATTCTTTTTTTTTTTCTCCCTCGTCCAAATAGGCAAATGCCACTTTTATTGACCTCAATAAATTGTAGGTTTCTCAGATTATTTTATTAATGTGCTTATCTGGTGTCAAGTCTTTGCTGATCATCACTCCAAGGTTTTTTTCCGAGTTTACTTTTTTGACCTCTTCACCAATTTTATAATCTCTTGATATTCTGTTTTTACTTTTTCCAAATTACATTATACAGTATTACATTTCTTGATATTGAATTTCACTTCCCACTTTAGAGTCTATTTCCAGATCTTGTCCAAGTCTTGTTGTAATGAGTTGCAATCCTCCTCAGTTTGTGTATGGATGATGCTGTGATACATAGGAGTGGGTGGGGGTGGGG
Organism: Oratosquilla oratoria; assembly: GCF_046742065.1. Classification (NCBI taxonomy): domain Eukaryota; kingdom Metazoa; phylum Arthropoda; class Malacostraca; order Stomatopoda; family Squillidae; genus Oratosquilla; species Oratosquilla oratoria. The sequence goes on along the minus strand of NC_134781.1, from coordinate 75,383,508 downwards.
GGGGTGAGGGAGTATGTGTGAGAAATAAATTGATGCAGCCTGAAAGGATTTCTCCCCATCTTCTCCTTTTCTGCATGAGAAGATGGAGAGGGGGGGGGGTTGCCGATTTAATGAAGCGGCCTTGTTGTGGATGTGCTGTGTCCTGCAACACTGCTTCTGACCCAGGGTGGTGGGCAAGATGCAAGGATGACCTGTCATCCAGGAGGTGCCAATATAAGAGGGAGGGAAGAGGGTAGATGGGATTGGAGTATGTTGGGGATGGAATGGGTGTGAGTGGTTCTTATGCCTCTTTTTTTTTTCTTTTTTTTCTTTTTTGCTACCTCCCTTGTAAGGGGGAAAAGGCCTTTGGTATATGTATGTACACCCACTCCTCATTTAACGACAACTCGGAGTAACGATGGGCTTTATGACAGACCAACATTCGTTTAACGTAAATCTCCCGAAGTTACGACGTCGTGTACGATAATTAAGTTGGCTGAGGCAAATTTGTATGATGTTATAAATGAACTTGTACGGTGGATATTAGCTGTGAGGTAAAGTGTTCTGAAGCTTAGGTCTACATTACCATCCTGCAAGCTGAAAAAACTACCTGGGGTACAATATATACCGGTACATAGTGGTAAATTTTTAGTTTCGACCAAGGGCGCAATATAGCAATAGAAAATTAATTATTAATTTTGTAAATTATAATGTATCAACGTAATATGCAATTTTGTGAGCGGAAATAAAAAAAAGTTGCTAAAACAAATTTCGTAAGTAACGAAGTCATGTCGGACGAATGGTACACCATGTTTGTTATGATAGATGCTGATGTCGAGGAATTGAAAGGATAAATTCGCCTAACCTAAACTAAACTAACCTAACCTGTGTTTGATAAATCATTACCTGCAAATTAAATGTCATCCGGCTCATCCTCGTTGTTGTCGTCGTGAGAGACGTTGGCAGACGACAAGATGGCGTCCCGATCCTATGCTACCGACTTCGTTCATTAGCATATTTTCTTGTAGCATGGTATTTTTTATTTTCATTTCCACCCACAAAATTGCATATTACGTTGATACATTTTAATTTACAAAATCAATAATTAATTTTCTATTGCTATATTGCGCCCATGGTCAAAACTAAAAAAAATACCCCGGTATTCAATATGGAATGTCAGCATACGCGGATTTGGTCATATACGGTAATTTCGGGAACATAACCACCATAAATAAACAGTAAATAAAGCTTTAATGTACTGTATAAAAGAGGGAAATACACGAAAATAAAGATACATGTATTGCTGGACATTGTACATACAGTACATGTACGTATATGTATACCCTTTTGCTTAACGACCAATTCGGTTAACGACGGCGCGCTGGTCCCAATTGCCGTCGTTAAACGAGGAGTGGTTGTATGTATATACTGTATTATTATTTTTCATTTATTTATTTTGCATTCTTGAATTGTAAGATATTTCCTCCACCTGGTTATTATTTTCTTTGTTGTTTTCTTGTGTCCTATAGGATTCATTAAGCTTATTGGTATATTTTTCAACTCCTCAAAGCTGATAAAACATCTGGGATAAATGGGGGTCACATGAAATGTCTGAAAAAGTATAGAATGGTTATAATGTATGAGCTAGTGAGTGTTTAACCTCTTCCAAATGATGACACACAGGCATCATGAGGCACGATTGGGTATATGAGGATACCAGTGTCAACATCTTGATTATATTTATTTTGTGGTTGTAGCTGAGTGACCCCTGAATTCTGTGAACTGGCTAGATCACATTTTCTGTGTTTTATTACAACTCAGTGAAAGAGAATGAGTAATACAACTGAGACTTTATAACATAAGTATTGTAATGCATCAATCATTGTACCTCAGGTTTCTGATGCTGCATGTGAGAATTTGTCTTGTATTGAAGAGGTTAATATGTCACTAAAGGAAAGGGAATATGCCAGAGGACTGAAGAGTGCTTATATGTTCCACTATGTAATGGAAATGGGGACAAATATGAATTTAGCGTTATTGGATCAGTCTGTTGTGTAGTTGGGAAGGCAGGGCCCTCACATGGAAGGGAGGCACTTTTGGAGGGACAGCAATTCTAGCTTGGACTTGCCACCCACAGGGCTGAGAAAATAATATTAAAAAAAGGTCAAAGAAGCCCTGAATATTTTTCTATAATCAACAAATTTTGTGTTAGAATCAATGAAATGTGAACATTTTTCTCTTATCCTTTCTGCAATAGGGACATGAAATACAAATTTAAAATGTGTGTAATCTGTCTGTTGAGGAAGGAAGGGAGATGGCAGAAAATAGGGGTGAGTGGAGAATGGTTATGTATGGATTCATGGAAGGGAATGATTGGGGGATGGGGGATCAGGGAGTATATATTTACCTAGTTGTATTTTGACACAGACTTAAGAGATTTCCAGGGGAAAAAAAACTTTTTTTTTTTCAGAGCCATTTTTTCTTTTTCTTTTTAATTTCACCAGACACATTTTTTTAATTACCAGAGCCATTTTTGATACTTCCAGAGCCATGTTTTTGCAGGTTCGATTTCCTTCAAACTATTGGAAGGCTAACTCATTACTTATGTGGATGAAAAATAACTTTTTTTTAAATAAATCAGCCTTTAAATTTGGGGGGAGGGGGATGGGTGGGGGAAGAATAAGATACATGCAAATTTACAGGTTATTATTGTAATGTATTGATACAAACATGTCAAATTAGTTAATGGATTTCAATATGATGGAAATTACTGAGTTTCCTTGTTAAGTTGTTTAAGATCCACTTGCAGTTTTGTAGAATAAAATTAGTAGTTTCTGACTTTCTGCTGTTCTGCATAGTACTATGCAGGTCTTCTATGGTAGCAGTACAAGGTCACTATGTAATTTTCATTTATTTACTTTCAATTACTAACCAAACATTTGATTCTATTTTGTTTTCTCACAAATACGCGAACAAGGTTATAAATGGGATTTCCCAGTTTCCTTCCTAGGCCTCGAGCGAGTTTGCATATGTACAGTGTACGTATGCATACGGTGATATGGTATTGGGTATGGTGCATTGTACATGTAGTCAGCACGTTGATTGGGCAGCTAGCTGCATGCAACCAATGAACTTCCCTGCAAACAGGTTCCATGCAATTCGCAACTAGCGATATTATGTAGCACGATAGTCATGTAGAGTCTAGTCAACATGTACTAGTATACGCACGCATGCAGCTGATACGAAGCTAGGCTAGGTAAGCCATTGAACTCTAGCAGCTATACAGTGTACACATACGTACGTACATCAACAAATTAAAGTTGATTGATGTGTTGCATTTATGATATCGATTGATAATGCAATGATTGATCATGGGTAAGTTGTGTTTGCTCTGATCCTTTCATCAATGGTGATGGGATTCAGGGATTGCCAAATGATGGATAATGCATGAAAAACATTAAATCTTGCCGCAGGCGCAATTTCTTTTGTGGGGGATAGCTCCCGCTATTGGATTTGCGAGAGCAACATTGGAACTTTCCCAAGCGAAATTGCACATCGCTCCCGTGTATTTTTTTCACTGGAGATTTCTCTTTTTCTGCATGAGGTGATAGAGAGGGGGGGTTCACTGATTAGATGAAACTGCCTTGCTGTAGATGTGCTATGCCTTGCTGCATACTTCTGACCCAGGGCAGTGAGTGAGATGCAGGGATGACCCATCATTCAAGAGAAGCCAAGAAAAGAGAGAGAGAGAGAGAGAGGGGTGGTAAATGGGAGTGGAGTATGTGGGGATGAAATGGGTGTGAGGGGATTTATGCCTTTGACTTTGGCTACCTCCCTTGTAAGGGGGAAAAAGCCCTTGGTATATGTATGTAATTATTATGCAAGCCAATAGCTAAAATAGGCAGTAAGGGATGGTGGAGGTGGGAAGGGGTGACAGGTGGTGTCACTGAGAACTTTGCCCTGGTGTGGCACCTAGGCATGTAAGGGCTCTACATATAGGAGGGCATTAATTGAGAGAATTAGAATAGAGGGAGTAATTGGAGAAGAACAGTGTGTGCTTTGGAATGGAAGAGGATGCATGGATAATTTTTTTTTTTTTTTTTCTTCAACAAAGACAGGTATGCAAGAAATATGTCTTGGGCTTTATGGATTTGGAGAGATCTACTTGGAAATGAAATAATGGATTAATGAATCAATCCATTGCCCCTGGTCTCTCTTGCAGAAGATCTGCGGCCTTCAGTTAACCAACAACAACCTCCTGGCAGGTCCATAAGTCATTAGGGAAAATATATTGTGTTGTCAATGGACCATTGGTGTGAGGTGCTGTAGCCCGAGGTGTGAGGTGACTTCCGTGTGGTGGTTGCGTTTGGGGAAGTTTGAATCTGTGGCCAGCCCTATTCTGTGTTGGTACTATTTCAGTGTTGGATGGTGTTTTGAGAGAAATTGTGGAAGGGTTTTCTCTGAGGTGCTTATGTTTGCAGGTTGTTGGTGGAATATTTAGTCTAATGGTCTATCTTGATGGGTTTGTTCAGTGATCTGAATATATGTGTTTTTGTGTGGTCCCAGTGATTAATATACCAAAGGCTTCTTCCTCCCCTGTAAGGAGATAGCCAGCCTAAGGTTACGCTCATTCTTCTTTCATCCATCACCCAATTACTTCTTCCTACCTTAGTTCCTCATGGATGAAGGATCAGCCCTGTCTCCTGACCACTGCCTGGATCAGAAACAATACAATAAGACACAGCACATCTACAGCAGGGCCCAACAGCATCATTTATATGGTGACCCTCGCTCTTTGCCCCTCATGCGAAAATAGATAAGACAAGGGGAAATCTCTTTTGGGTATGACAATAGTTTATCCATAACCATTCTCCACTCACACCTGTTCCTTGTATTGACCTAATTGTAGTATACAGGAAAGGAGCAATGCTTGTTGGGTCCCACCTCCTATTCTCTAAATTTTTTTTTTTTTATACCTAGCCTCAAATTCATGTATAGTTCCAAATTAATCTATATCCATGATTTTCAATTATTATATTTAGATTTAAACTTATTGTTTGAGCTTGGCCTCTGTCACTTAAGCTATTCCAAGTATTTATGCATCTATGTGGAAAACTGTATTTCTTCATATCCTTTAGACATGTGGCCTTTAATTTGCTCCCATGACCTCTGAAAGCCCTCTTATCTTTAATCAGGAGATCTCTTCGGTCAATGCAATCTATCCCCTTTAGTGATCTGAATACTGTAATCCTGTTGCCTCCTTCTCTTTGATCTTTTGAGTTGGCAGACTCAGTGATATTAGTTTTTCCTCCTATGGTTTATCTGCCAGGCTGAGGGCCAGTTGGGTTGCTGCCCTTTGTATTCTCTTGATCTTGCTTATATCCTTCACACTGTGTGGGGACCATACTACTGATGCATATTACAATCATGTGTGGATCAATTTCAATTAGTTTTTTCACCATCTCTTCAGCCATATAGTGAAACACCACTTTCTTCTGCAGTAGTCCATACATCTCTCCCACAATTCTGCTGATATGTCTGTCAGGTGACAGGTTGTCTTTTATCAACACCCCCAAATCTTTCTCTTTTTTTGCTTTTGAAATGGATTCACTTCCCAATGAATAGTTTAAGGATGGTTTTTGGTCACTTTTGCCCATTTTCATTACTTTGCATTTTTTGGTATTGAAATTCATTTGTCATTTTTGGCTCCATGCAAAAATAGTGTCTAGATCTTTCTGCAATAGTCTACATCATCTGCAACATGTTGGTAACTTGTACCTTCCATCATGTTATTTACATGGACAAGAGACATTATTTGTGCAAGCACAAGCACTGAACCTTGTGGAACTCCACTAGTTACTGCTCTCCATCTTGACATTTTAACCTTTACTACTGTCCTCATGTATCTTCCCTTCAAAAAAATGTTTCATACATTCAAATAGTTTGCCTCTCAGTCCTCCAATGTCCACATAAGTCATCTGTGAGGTACTTTATCAAAAGCCTTCTCTATGTCAAGGTACAGTCCACCTCCCCTCTCTTGCAGTACATATATCACTCTTGAGTAAAAGCTTAAAGTTTGACACGACCTTCCAGATCTGAAGCCAAAATGACTGTCAGTATGTTCATCAATTCAAGATATTTGGTCCATTGATTTTTCACATAATTTCACTATTGTGCTGGGCAGTGACACTAGCCTATAATTTAGTGGTGTATCCTTACTTCCACCTTTGTAAATAGATACATTTGCCCTTTCCAATCAAGTAGCATTGGTTTCTTTCATGGTTCATCTTTGCATATATCTATTACACCTTTCAAAATTACTTCCTTCCTGCAAATTCTTGTAAAGTTATTTCTAGTTTGTAAGATTGTTTTGTTTTATTACTTCTCATCCTCCATTTTCCACAAGCCATGCCAGTTTTTTTTTTTTTGCAATCTCACACCTATTGTTGAACCAGACCTATTTCGGCTTCTTCCTTCTGCTAGTCTGTGGCACATGCACTCCCAGGTTGTAAATGTCAAGAAAGCTTTCCCATTTCCTCCTTATTCCCATGGTATTCATAAATTCCTCCCAGTTTGTTTTTTCAAGCAATGTTTTCAACCCTGAGTAATCTGTTTTCCCAACATTGAGTCTCCTTTACCTGTGTGATTCATTCCTTGGCTATATTTCATCATTCTCCCACTGGAATTAAGTTGTTACATGGTAATTTTTTTTCCTATGGGGCAAAGATAATTCAAGGAGCTGTCTGGGTCATTGGTTAGTCCCAGAATCTTGTGGGAATGTCATCTCTCACCTGGGTCACTTCTTTTACCCACTGGGTCATTGTCCTCCATTGCAATATTTAACCCGTAGATTATTGCTGGCAGAATGAATTGATTGTAAACTTTACATGTCAAACATAAGGGTAGAGAGCCTCTCAGGATTTTATTATACTTACCAAACACTTTCCAACCAATTGCAATGCAAATTTTTATTTCATTAACATGATCTTTCATCACTGTGTATACACACACACACACACACGTATATATTTTTCCATTCTTAAGGGAATCAAATCTCATGTGGAGATGAAGTGTCATGAGAAATAGGTTTGGGGATGAACATGAAGAGAAAACTGAAAAAGGGGTGATTGTGCAAACATTACATGGGGCAAAGACTGAATTTAAAGTTAACCATGTTGGATATGAAGTGCTTAAGAAGTGTGGTGGAGGTTACAAAGGTGAGAAATGAGATGAAGTGGGGAACAGAGGGTTGAAAATGGTGGTAGGTAGGATTGATCACAGAATATTGGGATGGTTTGGGCATATGGCAAGTGAATGAAGAGACAAAAAAAGATAGTGGAAGGCTTAGGTGGGGTGGATGAAGTGAACTTAATAGGGGTTGTGATATAAATTTTGACATGATCTGAAGGGAATTTTTTTTTTGTAAACTCCCAAATGGACAAAGTCACCATATAATGAAGTGGTGGGGGTGAACCAGCTTTGGCTGTTGGGTCATGCTATGGTGCTGTCTTACTGCATTGCATGAAATGAGCAGTTGGTAGGGATGGCCCTGCCATGAAGAGGTAAGATGAAGGGATGGGTGAAACATGCCTTGGCTGTTCAATCCCTTGTAAGTGGTCTGTCTGGGAACTTTATCAAATGCCTTGTTTATATCTTTTGCCACCATGACCTTTCTGGTGATGCTTTCTTGTTCCCTCTAGCACTCGTGTGATGGTGTTTTTTTTTTTTTTAACCAAATAGTTTAAACAGAAGGGTTAACAATTCATTGTCAGTAATAATACAGAACTTTTTCATTCATAACCTTTATTACTGGTATGTTGTAAAATTTGTCACAAGCATGTTTTAGTTGCAAAAGTAAAATGGAAAAAGTAATGAAATTCTACAAGTTATATATTAATCAGTTAATGTAACAAGTGTTTTAATGAGGTTGCCCTGGTGTTCACGTAATGCTCTTTCAGCCTTAGCCTTTGTAATCTCTAACTCTCTGATGATTAGTTCAACATCTTCTTTTCTTATTGATACTTTTGCCAGCTCTTGGTCCTTTGCCAACTGCAAAAGGTAGATAAACATTAATAACATGGTTCAATGAAAAACAATAGTAAACAATGGGAAATTTCCACACAAATCATATATTTCAGCATGATACAAAATATATAAAATTACTGCCTTTAGTAATTTCTCATTGTTCAGTACACAGGACTTGCCTTAGTTCTATATATGTTTTGACTGGGTCAATAAGTAAGAAGATTGTCTGTTGACACAAATCCTTACATTATTATGAACAAACCTTATACATCAGATAAGCAAATTAAGTGTCATACTCATGTATCACTTCAAGCAATGACATTATAACATGTGCACCCATGACACCTAACATGGGCAGCAGCATTCTTAAGTGGTCCCACACTGTGATTGCTATGGCATCCATGTATCTATTAGCCTCTACCAATAACAGCAGTGCCCTTAAGAATAGCAAGTATAGCATGACCATCAAGCTCAAGCTGGAAGTGTTGGAGTTACATGATAGAGGAGATAGGACCATGAGTATTATCCACACCATGGACTCCAGTAAAAGCATCCCCTTGAACTATCCAGGCCAGTGCAAACAAGTTCCATACAAGTACTCGAGAGGTCACTACTGTTCCATCAGAAGGCCTTATATGCTCAGCCAGACAGTGAAAATGGAGATGATATCGACAACTTCGACTGAACACTAAAACAAGAGAAGGCCAGGAGTCTTTATGAAGACTTCAAGGGGAAATCAAACCATTCTTGGTCAGTTTGGGGTGGTTTGCCAGATTCAAGAAACAATAGGTACATCAACATGACTAAGGTAAATTAACTCTGCTGACTCAAAGGCCACTGTGGAGTTCCTTGCTACTCTTAAAACCATTAATGACAAGGGCACATTGCCAAGTAGTTCTTCAGTGTAGATCAGATGGAGTACTGAAGAAAAGGGAGAAGACCATACAGGTGAAATTGCAATAATTCTTCTTCACAGAAAAGTCATAGGGAACAATACAGGAGTCCCTGGCAATAATGAATGTAAGAATGAAGGAGACTGCAAGAGACCATAAGGCCTACACTAGGTATTTCAATGCCCATTACCACCTGTTATCCCCAATCATAAAGTTGTCGAACCTTTTCAACAACCAATAGTTTCAGTGCTCACTACATAAGTCTATTCTATTTGTTGACCTCTTTTGTTAAACCAGTTCTTGCCTAAATTTTCTTCTTAAATCTTAAGACAGTCACAGAGAGCAGTGGTGGTTAGGATTTGTGTTGGGCGTGTTGTTACCACGTCCTAATATAACTTTTACACAATCCCACAAATTAGGTACACTTTACAAAGATCTTGGAGCCTACCATCCCTTACCATTGTTATTTAAGGGGAAATATGACCCTTCACTGACAAAAGAAACTAAAGAATCACAAGCCCCTAGCTAAAATAATCACAATTAAATAGAACACATCTACATACCACCCACTACATCAGCCTTGCCTGGGCTACACACCTTAACTCCATTCAGTGCACTAACAAACCATATACTGACAAGGGGCATGAATGTAATATGACCACACATTCAAACAGCACACCAGAGTAAACAGAGTAGTATAACACCTTCCAAACAACTCCAATAATCACCCCACTAGATAATCTCAACATAACTAACAAGCAACATCCACAAGCACAAGACTGTGCTGATCTTTTCTGCAATTACAAACTTTGAAACTATTCATGATCTTCCCTTCTTCCCACATAACTGAAAGTCCACATAGAAAGAAAGCAAGAAAAGAAAAAAAAAATTGAAGGAACAATTAATGAGATACTGCAAACCAGTCATAATTAATAGTTTTTATTATATGCTGCAATTGAATGTGGTAGACTAATCCTGGATCTAGAAAGGCATTTGACAAGGCACCTCACCTTATTGTAAACATATTAAAGAGCTCCAGTTGAACTCCTTGAATGGATAAAGGATGATGAAAGATGAGATTTTGAGGGGAAGATGACTAGTGGAATCCCACAAAGATCTGAGAGTGAGAATAAACATAATAACATCATTTGTAATAACTGGGTAAGGTCAGCAGAGGGAAACTAATAAGTCTACAAAGGGTTCTTGTGAAAACACTCAACTATGCTTCCACAAGATGATCTCCAACAGTTGGGAAAACTGATACCTTATAAACTACTAAATAAAACATTGAGAATAATAACAGGATGTACACAATCTCAATAGAACAGTGCACACAGAAACCAAATTTCTTCTCATAGAACATGACATGAAAATTATTGTCATTACTTTGCAAGAATATTTAACACTACTTTATATATATATAATACATAATCACCACAACACATTCATACAAGAATACTCTGATCACAATATAAGCAATTCAAGAAAGGCACACCACACCCTACTCCATCAAGCCCCTCCCCACATAAAAAGTTCTCCCAAAAGCAAGATTCACATTAACAGGACTGGATTCAGGTATTCAGCTAGCATTAAGACCATCTCAAGACTCAACACAAAAGTCTGGCTACAAAAACAAACTGCCCCAGATGAAACCATCACACAGTATGCAATGAACTCCTTAACCCTGCCCATTTAGAAAAAAATTGTACATCAATCACTTGAGTCATGTTTGTCATACTTTAAATTCTTTGGTATACTTACCAAATATACCAAAGGCTTCCAACCCCTCTTAGAAGGGAGGTAGCCAGCAAAGGGAAGCACCCACCCCTCATCCATTTGTTTTCCCTTTTATCTTAGCTCTTCATACATGAAGGGCCTTATCCCCCACCCACTGCCAGGGCCAGAGGCAACATAGCAACAGACAGCATATCCAGTTAGGCCTCCACCACTTCATTTACGTAGCAACTTGTCCTCCTCATCCCTTTGCGCAAAAATACCCGAGAATATGTAGAATCCCTTTGTGCCGCATGAATTTACCAAATAGCTTTTCTTTAACCCCTACAGCGTCAGTGGCATATGTTGTATGCTGCAATTGTTTTATGGATTGAGTGTCAGCAGCATACATGGTATGCCACAATTTAAAAAATTCGCCAAAAATGGGCATTACGTCAAGGGTCAAATCCGTGGTAATGACCAAGTAGTCCTATTCATTGGCTATAAAAGGCAACCAAAATATTTTTATTGACAAAACTGACAACCCTGGCAGCAATTTTTTAGGGGGCAACTTGGGAGGAAAAGGCCTTTAGGACGTAATTTAGACAATTCTGGTGTATGAAACGAAGTATGAGGAGGTGAATTTATACTTTGACACTTACGTGAGTGCTCTTTAGTACATATTTGCACTGCCAATTTTTGTAATAAATGCATAACACAAAATGTGGCTGGGCTATTGGTGTGATGAATGCTTACTAAAACATTTACCAAAACAATAAGAAACATCATAATCACCTATCCTCCATGAAATTATATTTAACAAAGTGACTAGTGGAATCCCACAAACTTTCGCGCACATATCTCGACAAAATCGGTCCAGTTTCTCCACTCCTAGGCTAAGATGAATCAAAATAAGCAAGATTTGTTGGTTTTACATAATTTTGAGTTGATTTATAAAAAAAAAAAAAAAAAATCCAATGTTGGGGTTAATGCTTTTTCTCATTAAATTTTTAGAATCATAATGTCAAAGCACTATTGTATATTATTTTCTTCAATATACTTTAAAATTTCCATTACCATTTTTTTGTCATCCTTATAAATAATGACAAATCATTTAAGATGGCTTGTGTGGTGATTGTATTTCTATGATTAATAAAATATTTGAACATTGTTATGTAAGAATTAATGGCAACCATGATTTTGTGCAACACACAAGCCTCATTTTGAGGATCAAGAAATTTATAATCTAGTAATCCAAGCTCTGCCTATCAGTCCAAAACATATCTTCCTCACTCATGCTCTCTGTACCATCACGGCAATAATGGCAATGACAGTCCTTCAATAATAGGTATGTCTTTGGTTAGGTTAAAGCTGCCCAAAATTATTTCCCATTTTCTCAACTTTTACAATTTAACATTAATGCTCTCCATAGAATTACAAATCATATCCTGGCAATTTGTTACAGTTCCTTAAAAAACAATTGTCAAATAGGTGGTCATGATTATCATCTAAAATCCAATTTTCAGTTTTTTTGTTTTCTAGTGTCACACAAACATGTTTCACAGTATTATGGTAAATCTTTAATTTCGACCATGGGAGGAATATAGCAATAGAAAATTAAATATTAATTTTGTAAATTAAAATGTATCAACGTAATATGCAATTTTGTGTGCGGAATGAAAATAAAAATACCTTGCTACAAGCTAAATATGCTAATGAATGAAGTCGGTAGCATAGGATCGGGACGCCATGTTTGTTATGGTAGATGCCGACGTCGAAGAAATAAAAGGATGATAAATTCGTCTAAGGTAAACTAAACTAACCTAACCGGTAAATCTTTAGTTTCGACCATGGGAGGAATATAGCAATAGAAAATTAAATATTAATTTGTATACTACGCAAGCTGAGAGTGGTTGAAAAGCTCGCCAACGTCTCTCACGACGATGACAACGAGGACGAGCCAGATGACATCTAATTTGCAGGTAATGATTTATTAAACACAGGTTAGGTTAGGTTAACCTTAGACGAATTTATCATCCTTTCGTTTCTTCGACGTCGGCATCTACCATAACAAACATGGCGTACCATTCGTCGTACACGACTTTGTTACTTAAGAAATCTGTTTTAGCACCTTTTTTGTTTTTCATTTCTGCACACAAAATTGCATATTACGCCGATACCTTTTAATTTACAAAATTAATATTTAATTTTCTATTGCTATATTCCTCCCATGGTCGAAACTAAAGATTTACCAGTATTATTTTAGTTGTGCACACCTATGTGATATAGCATTAGAAAAATATTAATTTTATAAATTATAATACATGAACATAATATGCTACAAGTAAATTTACTAACTAACGAAGCCGCTAGGATATGGTACGGATGCCATGCCAGTCCAGTCACTATCAGATGACTGCTTTCACATTAGTCATTATGGACTGGGTGTTCTCCAACTCCAGGTGATGTTAATAAGTGCTGTTACAAAGACAATACAGTTGCCTTAGACCTTGATAGAAAAGAGGGTTCTGCCATTGTCTGTTAATTGCCCGAGGTACAATAATAATCGGACCGTCTGCATCCGTGATGACGATGACCCAGGTGATCTTTAGAATTTGAGGTACCGAATTACTAAACATTGGTTAGGTTATGTAGGTTAGTTAAGTTTGGTTAGGCTAGAATAGACTAATTTATCATCCTTTCATTTCTTTGACCTCGGCACCTGTAACATAGTGTATAATTTCACCGCCACGACTTTGTTCATTTGATAATAGATTTTTAGCAACTTTGTTATTGATTTCCGCCAAGAAAATCGCATATTAAGCTGATCTATTACAATTTACAGAAATAGTAATTAATTTTCTATTGCTACATCATGTAGGTGTGCACAACTAAAAGTTTACCAGCTTCACTTCTATTTTGCATTTAAAAGATTTATTTCTTATACAGGCTTGTTATCTTAGATTAACTTGTATTAGATTAGGAGCTAAATTGGGCAACATAATTTTCATGTTTAGTATTTGTGTTTGTGTGATTCTAGAATTTTGCCAGTTATTAGGTACCCCCGAATCCACGCGCGGTGCCACCGTCGACCATGTATTGTTTTCATGGCCATATGTTGCGGCCCACTAGCTTTGATTTGGTTCAATTTGAATGCGTCCCGCGCTTAGCGCATGCGAAAGATATTCAAATTATCTTGTTGTTTTGCAAGTGTAAGGCCAATTCTTGAAATAGAAAAAAAATTTCAGCGATTTAAACGGAAATTTGGTTGTCAAACTCGGCAACATAGTTGTTTTCCGAGTAAAAATATTAAGGTAAGGAATCTCTAAACATAATTTTAAGTTACATAAACAAGTTTATCAACCTATTTTCTCCCGGACATGAGAAGCTTAATATCGTGTATCACATCATAATTGAGCTTAAATCCCCGGAATGTAGCCATATCACCCATGAATCTGATGCGTCCAGTTCGCGTTCGATTTTGTTTACTATTACCATTGACGACCAAAATCACACAATGACGGTTTTTGCTCAAATGCATAATTCATATATAAAAAATAGCATATGGTTGCATTATTTGACCTATTTTCTTTAAAATGTGTGATTTCCATGTAGAATGATCGAAGAGAAGTTACGTTTTTATCCTCTACAAAATTATCAACCGGCAACCAACGTCATTGTTTGGGTTTCGTCGGTGTTGGTTGCCGGCTGATAATTTTTCAGAGGATAAAAACGTAACTTCTCTTCAATCATTTTACGTGGAAATTATCCATTTTAAAGAAAATAGGTCAAATAATGCAACCATGTGCTATTTTTTATATATAAATTATGCATTTGAGCAAAAACCCGTCATTGTGTGGTTTTGGTCGGCGTCGGTCGACTTCGGTCGGTGTTTAGCGACAGCTTCATGGTTGCCATGAAAAGGCAAATATGGTATGATGGAGATGTCTTTGTTTTTGACATGCTCATGTGATTTGTTGATCCATAAAACCCAAGTATTCCGAATTTTAATAAAATTGGACCAGTGGTTTAGAGTTAAGGTGTATTTCTTTACCGAAATCTTTACAAATTACCACCCTTAATTCTAACACTTTGTTATGGTAAAGTAGAGACAAAAATGCGTGCTAAGAAAATAATTAAAAAAATTCGTATCTCCTTTATTTTTCATGCTTTTTAAAAAATTTAAAAAGCCTTTTGTTTCTAATAAAGTTGTCTTTCATATGCAATAATAATATAGTTTTTTTTTTCTTTAATTTTGTGGGGGTACCTACAGTTATTTCCATGTTTACATTGTAATTCAAATTATGCCACCAGATAATCAAATCCTCCCCTTAATGGCATGCAAAAACACTAATTCATTCACTCGTTCACAGCACACACAATAATATGATCCATTGGATTGGTTGTGACTGCACTTCATTAGATTTATGAATAAAGTACCAAATTAAATGTTCTCATATTCGTTTGGGATTGTCATAATTCTTTATATTAGACCTACATAATTACCTTATTCGCAGCTTCCTGTCTCTTCATATCATTTATAACGGACATAAAATTGGCATCTGATTTAATTTCTTTTTCCTCGGCATAATTTGTCACTTTTTCCAGATCTGCTGCTCCACTGTCATGTTTTGCTGCCTTTTTCTCTTTGCCCTTTTCCTTTTCAACTTCATCGTCCAAGTCGTGATTTTCGTCGTGAGACATGTTGTAATTAGATTTGAGTCTTCTCAATATCGTGGTCTATCCTTAGGTCTATGCTGCTACACGATAGATGTACGAAGTACAACCTCGTGAGACTGTGGAAGTTTGTTTACTAAAAGGATGAGTAGTCATCTTTCGATGAGAATGTATCCATACATTTTTCGTTTATTCGTAATTATGTTGTCAGTGTGTTTGATACTATATATATTAGTTACATTTTGTAATGATTGTGATGATAGTAATTTATTACATATATTATTGAATATTCTCACAGAAGGATTGTATGATTTGTATCCATCTTTGATATTTTAACCAGCTAAGTGAAAAAGTTTAGGGGAGAGAAAATCCTGAAGGGTAAGGGGTGGGGGAATAAACTACAGACAGCACTACAATCGGTGATGAGTCTATTAGGAGAGAAATTTCTCATCTTTCGTTTTGTTCCTTTGATATATAAGGAAACTTTATTACTCTTGCCCCCGTTTCCTGACGTTGTAAGGGCTGTCGCTGACAATTGTCACAAAACCCGTGTGGACGGAACTTGTCTCAGAGCGGGGGAGTCACATTAAACTGCTACACTGCAGGAGCTAATCACTCATCTGCAACTACAACCAATGTATTGATGTAATCATTCTATTAATTCTGTATGAATATAGAAATGACGGTTAACCCTGGATTACTAGACTTTATGACCCGGGGACGTTTTGACCGGTGTGGCTTACCGGTCATAACGTCCCCGGGTCATAACGTCCCCGGGTCAAAACGTCCCCGGGTCATAACGTCCCCGGGTCAAAACGTCCCCGGGTCATAACGTCCCCGGGTCAAAACGTCCCCGGGTGAGACCAAAACGTCCCCGGGTCAAAATGCCCCCTGGTCAACACGTCCTAGCTAGGGTCAAAACTCCATTCAATTCTTCCCATTATTATTACCATTTTTGAAGTAAACGTAATCTAAAACCAACAGTCCTTGTCATTTGTACCATAAATTACTACTGAATTTGATCAATCGCTCCAACGTCGGTCGCGCCAGGGTTGATCGAGGCTCGCTGGGCGTAATTTCTACATTTCAATCCCCCCTTCCCTCTCCACACACACACATACCCGACCTACGTTTATGCTGAATTACGAGTAAGGTATGATTGGAATTTTTAATAAAGTAAACTTATGAAAATTCTGTGTAAATATTGTATAATTATTACATTATCTTAATAATAATTATGTGTGTAACACTGATCTACTACAGTGGTGTGTGCATGTGGGTGCATTATTTTACACATTTTCTTTAAAATGTGTGATTTCCATATAATTTGATCAAAGAGAAGTCACGTTTTTATCCTCTGTTAAATTACCGATCTTAGCTACGAATACCGTCCGACTCACTTATTACCGACCAAACCCGAACAAGGACGGTTTTTGCTCAAATGGTGAAATAAGTGAAATAAGAAATTATTTTTAAGGCACTGTTATGCTTTGAAATACCAATTTTAGCCAGACTTAACATGTATTATTGTATGAGGTTTGTGGACACTTTAAAGGAACCCAAGTTGCTGTTGTTTTACATTTTACAAAATGGATTATAGTTAAACCTTTGTGATTGCAAACAAACATTCACACAAATAAACAGACATAGAAGCAAAAGCTTACCAGACTGCAGTGATTAATCAGTGAGCTGGGCCCTCTTTACAGAGGTCTGGAGAAGGACTGCATTCTTCTGCTGGTCTTTTTCTAGGTTGTGGAGTCCATTCAGAAGAACATTTGCCAGACGACGGAACATCTTGGGACAGTCAATGTCAATCCTAGTGAAGCTGGCCAGTGTCGACAAGATCTCCATCAGTCTTTTCTGGTAGCAGGAACGGTGATGGGCTTCCTTGATGAAACACAGTCCACATCTGACAAGATCAAAAGTGCACACATGTGGAGTTGTCAGGGAACCTCTGGACGCTGTCTTGATAAAGTCCTTAATGTCAGTGGTCACAAGAGGTTCCTTGGCGCTGAAGACCACATCATCCGTGCACTTCGTCTCGAGCCACCCCGACACATAGGCTGCACTGTACTCTTCATTCACAGTCAGTGTCACATCTGTGGTGCACCTCTCAATAGAGGCTGCATCCTCTAGGTCAATTGCAGTCCCCAAGCAGGTATGTTCCTTCAACACAGGGTGGGCATCGATGGACTGGAGGTTTACGGCAGCATATCTCGTGAGGCACTGCTTGCATGCGGAGAACACATCCCCAGTGGTCATGAAAGAGTTTGCACCAGTTGATTGACGGTAGACTGAGAACTCCCTCTCAAGCCGGTCACTCTGGATTTCACGCAGCAGGACATAATGAAAGTCAGCATTTCTGAACAAGTAGCGGCAAACGGCAATCAGTCCCTGCATAGTCTGCACTAGTGCATTCTTAATGTCATGGGTGAAACACTTGATCTAATTTGCTCCATGTCCTGAAGAAGCCTCTTGGAAAATCAACAGGAAAGTCTGCAGGCTGGTTGACTGGGGATCCTGAACAGCTCAATATGGATCGTTCATGTGCTGATCTTGCCCCTTCCCAGATACATTCACTAAATTCCACCAGTTGAGGATGATTTGGATGAACTTAGCAGTGTCATGACATCCTCTGAGCTTCAATGAAGCCACAACCTTTTCATTGAAGACCTTCAAGACATGCTGCACATTTTATAGTTGAAGTCGTGAGGGGTTGACAGCAAATTTAGTGAGGGGAGTAGTCTTCAGAATACTGCCTTTCTCTGACTCATATAGTTCCTTGACATCAGCAAATAATGTTGTTGTTTTATTGTCAAGACTGATCTTCTGGCACTTCTCACTGATCCAGTTGTTGCAGATACACTTCAGAAGATGCACTGTGTCAAAAAGGAGAAACCAGACACGCTCTTTGTCAAAAGGATGCTTGGCTGTGGCATGGCAATCAACTGGAAAATCAAACAGCTTACAGTACTGTTGGTTTATCTTGTGGTTGTCTGTGATAGACCCGATGACACGCCCACCTGCCCTCTCAACAGCAGCTACCGCCTCCTTCACACGCTCAAGCTGGTATGCTGCTGTGAGCTTGTGGACGGGTGTCACAGAAATCATAATACTAGGTCCTCTGTGCAGCAACTTCATCATAATACATAGCATAGAAGTGGCCTTGCAGTCTGGCTTGTTCACTGCCATGCCACTCAGAACCCCACCAGAAAATGCAACAGTTGGCCAAATCTGTACTTCATCTATCAAGAGAAATACATTCTTCTGCTGCAGTGTCTTTACTTTGGCAAATGTTTCCCTCATCACCTGATCCTTGTCAATAGGTGAAGTGATGTACTGCAGCTTGCGTTTGCTTGGCAGCACCAAAAAGTCTCTGAGCTATTCATAACTACACTTGGGGTATGATTCAAGAGCAAAACAATAACCATTCATGGAAAACTGTTTCTGTGATAAAAGTTCCAACTGACGTGTCAAAAATACCAGCTTCTTTTCATTCTCGGTGTTCACACAGGCTGACATGTGGGTTTGAAGAAGAGTGACAACAATCTCAATCATTTTGTCAAATGGGATGTCATAGTAAATTGCTAAGCGCACAGCTTCGGCAAACTGACCATACGACCTCAAACCATTGTTGGGATGAGGTTTCTTACCCAGTGGTACACTAATGCCCTTCTTGAATGCACGGCAGATCAGTGGGCTACACAATGTGGACATGTTTTCGACAGTCACAGACAGGCTGCACTCACTGAAATTTTCCGTCATGAACAGACACACTAACAAAGGATTACAAAGGCGGAGCATGCCGACAGGAGACCTTTTGATCCATATCTAGGTCGGATGAAAAAAAAAAAAAAAAAATATATATATATATATATATATATAATAATAAATAAAAACTATAATAATGTAAATAACAAATAAAATAAATAAATGCATAGATATAGTTAAAATAATAAACAAACAGGTAAATAGTAAATGATAATAAATTGACATATAACTAATAATAAATGAAAATCAGACAGACAAATTATAACAAAACAAAAACAAATAATATAACATAAACTATAATCATTACAGCATCTTACTTAGGTATTTATCTAAATGATTCTTAAAGCTTCGAACTGAACTACATTGCACTACCTGTGCAGGAAGTCTATTCCATTCATTAACCACACGGTTGGCAAAGTTGTTTCTACCTACTTCCAAATTGAATCTATTTCCGGACAGTTTGAGACCATTGTTTCTTGTCTGATTCTCATTCAATGTGAAAAGTTGGTCACTTTTGATGTTGTCAATTCCCTTTAAAATCTTAAAGACCTGTATCAAGTCACCTCTGAGTCTACGCTTTTTTAGGGAAAACAGATTCTTCCGATCTTGAAATAATTAAGTTCTTGTACTGCTTCTGGAGGTCACATTCAGGTCTAAAAGCATCAAGTGAAATAATCATATCTTTCTGAAGAAAATGCCTCAGTTGCTTGTCTTCGGCCTTCGCTGGCCGAAGTACAGGTTTTGAAGATGGCAGACATGAAGCAGGCACATTGAAGACACTGGGAGGGATCGCAGGTCGCGTAGAACCACCAGGCAATTTGATAGAAGGAGGGTTAGCACCCCAGTGTTTCTCACAAATGAAAAATCTGTCAGAATCAACAACAAAGTTCTTACGTGGTTGTAGCACATCAACCCACTTCTGTCTTTCATAATGGTCTTTTGGCAGTCGAAACACTCGGCACCTGTTATCCTTGTTATAATTACCATTGCAGTTCACAACACCACTTATTTGGCATTTTGAATACACAAAATCAGCAAGAAAGAACCTATAAAGAACCAAACAAAATCAGCAAGAACCTATGTAAACAAACACTATCCACTTCTAAATGCAGCCACGCGCGAAAGATGGAGTGACACAACCTTACACTTCCACTGCTCATAGCACACTGGACTGGCCTCTGCTAACGGAGCCAGGAATCTGGGTGTGCACATCCTGTATAATAGTAGTCCTTGGTATGTATATATATATATATATATACAGTATATATATACACATATATATACACACACACACATACATACATATACCAAAGGCTTCTTCCCCCTTACACGGGGGGTAGCCGAAAAAAAAAGGCATAGCAACCACTCCCACCCATTCCATTTCCTATGTATTCCACTCCCCTCCACCCTCCTCCCTCCCTCTTATCTTGACACCTCCTGGATGACGGGTCATCCCTGCATCCTGTCCACTGCCCTGGGTCAGAAGCAGTGTCGCAAGACACAGCACATTCACAACAAGGCCGCTTCATAAATTTGGCGACCCCCCCCCTCCGTCCCCTTCATCAGCATCTTTCCTAATCCAAATATTTAAAAAAAAAATTCTTTTGTGCTAACTTTCAATACTTGCTGATTTCCTCATTTGCCATGGCTTGTGACTTGAACTTTATTTTCATCTGACAGGTCTTATACTGACCCAACCTCTACATGCTATCAATCTGTTACATCCAAGTCTTTCCTTAGAGTTATTGAGGTAATTTCCCAAATCATTTGCATATCTTGTTCCTGGTGTAACTTTCATGAGGTGATATGTTCTTCTCAGCAACCAAAAAGTAAGAAGCATTTAGTCTAGCCAACTACATTTCTGACAAGAGATTCTCTTTTTTTCTATAAACTTGAATATTTCTTCTAGGCTATCTCTTACCTGTTGCTCCATGATCTCTTTGAAAGTTACTCTGTCTCTCCTATCATCATTGTCTATCCTCTTTTTCCTCCACAATGTGAATTTTTTTCTCTCTCATCTGTCAGTTTCATATTCCCATCTCAATTTATCAATCTGCTTTTTGAGCCAGGTTTGTTTCCTTTTCTTGCTCAAGTTTTTGCTGTAGATTGTGCAATCAAACCTTATGTGAGGAAATTAAACCTCCAAATCTTTTCAACTTGTTTAAAATTTCACTTACCTCCATGGAAGAGTATCCAACTTGATTTTTATTATTCCCAGCTCTACATTGATCAAAATTTTCAATGGACTTATCCATTCAGTTTGAAACCTTCAAAATCTGTCATCATTAGTGTAAATACAACAAAAAAGACAACACTAATATAAAACTAAAATTAATTTTTTATCTTTCATTTCCTATCAAAAGCAGCTTCAGAGATTAAAACCACTATTTTCCCTCCCTGACTCCCTCCAAACCTCTACTACTGAATAGCTTTGCTTCCCCCAGGTTCTTGTTTGGGACTTCTATCTGAGGGTGATTTTTCTTGAAGGGCCTTTTTAGTTATCTGGGTGTGAATGTGTTTCCATGTGGATGCTGTGTGTGGTTTGGATGCAAGGTTGTGGTAGATGTTTGAGTATGCTGCTGGTGTAGTTTTTTGTTGCATCCTATTGGTGGTGCATGTGAGATGTAGTGTGAAGGTGTGTGTTGGCCTAGAATTGTGTTCCTGTCATTTTCATCTTCTCTATTGTTGAAAATCACTACTGACATGTACTGTAAGTTGGGTTTCAAAGTCTTAGTTTTAACCAAACCTAACCTAAACAACCACAGAATAGGCCTGGCAACAGAAATTGCCCCAGATGCAACCATCACACAGAGGATATTGAACATCTCATTTTGCACTGCCCTACCCTTGCTATACAACAACACAATATTTCTTTCTTGAGTGACTTATAGGCAAGTCTGTGACTATTGTTGGTTACCTGGGAGCTGTGAGTCTCCTGCAAGAGAGATGTGTGAGACATGGATCTTCTGCAAGGGAGACCTGGGGCAGTGGATTGATTGATGATGCTCCTCATATGTTCACGCCGACTAGTAAATTTTCTTTTTGTACCCTGACAGATAGTGCTTCAGGACAGTACACAGCTGACACCATCCAAGCTCTTCTTCAGACAGCCGCACATGAGATTGAGGAGGAAACAGAGGTAATTTATGAACATGTATAGATACATATCAAACGCATATTAATTTGTACAAGTCATTGTAACAAACATGGCTATAGTTTAACCACTTCAGTATGACTCAAGTTCTCACGTGCAGCATTGGCTGCCAAATGTAATTTGCAATACACTACTTACATTGTAAAATATAAAGTCACTGCTGTATTACTCATTCTCTTTTACTCTGAGTAATAAACACAGAAAACATGATCAAACCACTTCATGGAATCCAGGGGTAACTCATGTACAACTACAAAAAAATATAATCAAGATGCCGATGCGAGCATCCTCATGTACCCACTTGCAATGTGTCATCGTACCGAAGTGGTTAAGATAAAAACGAGGAGGGCCACATATTATCAAAGCCTTATATTTGACTTGCTCTTTTCAGTATGTCTATATAATTCTACTGCTTCATTTTACTAAAAATTTGACCAAAGTTTGAACAATGAAGGGACCACAGATTTAGATCTTAGGACCAGGACATCACCAAAAATGTAGGATGTAAATCAAAAGTCTTGGACTGAAGCAGGGCTCTGGAAAAATATGTATTTATTTACCTAGTTGTATTTTTCGGGAGAAGAGCTATGCCCATAATGACCTGTAGTTCTATCTTTCCGCATCCAGTTTTTTCTTAGTCATGTATAGTTTTAGCACTCACTGTTTCCTCTTTCAGTTTGTTCCAGATATCTATAACTGATTTCCAGGTGTGCTTCACTCTTGTAGTGCCCATCTAGGGAATGTGTACTGTACTTGTAATTGGTGATCTTGCTAACTAGATATGAAATTACTTTTTATTTAACAATGTTAGATATATAAAATCATTGAGGGATGGGCAAGTCTAATCCTAACTTGATGTAGAAGAAATAATAAAAAAAAGGGTCCCCAGTTTCCTCATTCGGCACCATTTGGTTGCCTATAACAATGTACTAGGAAAAATGTTACAATTAAATTATCATTAACACAAATAGGCATAGGTGTATTAACACCTAATTCAATCCATTGCATGCACCTAAGAGAGGAGCCCATGAAATCTTGCCATTTGTAACTACAGGTACATCCTCAAGACTTCAGATTTATATGTAGGCAAACAATGTAGATGTGTGAGGAACCTTTGTGAGTAAAAAATAATCTGTGAAGATCCAACAAAAAAAGGGCTCATCTGCTTTAGCATTGAAATAACCCATCATTTTTACAATCAGATTTATTTCTAATCTCTTCACACAATGTAAATTATTCCAAAACTTTCTCCTTCCTCACTTTTATTATGACCATGACCTTATGCATTCAGACACTATGGGTGCAGTGCTATTGGAGCTCGCCAGAGCACTGTTCCAGCACCTCAGTAAGTGGGTGGTGGCTAGTGTGGAGGGGGAAGGGAGAGAGGGTGAGAGGATGATGGCTTGTGGGTGCTGGTTGGTGGCAGCAGGAAAATTTTAGTATTACATTGCTAGTAAGTTAATACTATTACAAAGAATATATGTGTATTTACCTAATTGTATTTACCTAGTTGTATCTTACGGGAAGGGGAGCTATGCATTGGTGTCCCGTCTTTATATCTCACATTGTCTAGTTTGCTCCTAAATTCATGTATAGTTTTTGCACACACTATTGTTTTATCCAGTTTGTTCCAGATATCCACCACACTGTGTGGGATTTTTTTTTTTCAGGTCTCCTCTATAACTATCTTTTTTGAGTTAATTATCATGTCCCCTTGTATTTCTCTTTTCCCAATTTAGTAAGTTCTCTCTATCAAGGACTTCTGTGCCTTTCATGATTCTGTATATGGTCTGCTGGTTGCCTCTTTCTCTTCTTTGTTCCAAAGTCGGTAATTCAATTAGCCAGTCTCTCCTTGTATGTTTGAAAGTGTTGGGGCCATTTTTGTGGCTGCTCTCTGGATTTGTTCAATTTTCTTTATATTCTTTTTAGTTTTGGGTGACCATAGTGTCGCAGCATACTCCAGTCTAGACCTTATTAGTGTGACTAGTATTTTTTTTAACATTTCTTTGTCTAAATAGGTAAAAGCCACTTTTATTGATCTTAGCAAGTTGTAAGATTCTGACAGTTTTGTTGATCTGTTTAGTAGGGGACATGTCCCAGGTCTTTTTCAGATCCCACTTTCTTTACTTTCTTTGTTCCAATTTAATATTGTCCTGATATATATATATATATTTTTTTCAAACTCCATTATGCTACATTTCTTTATGTTGAAGTCTACTTCCCATGTTTGGCTCAATTTCCAAACCTTGTTTAGGTCCCTCTGTAGTGATTCACAATCTGTTTCAGTATTCACTTTCCTCAGCATTTTAGCATAATCTGCAAAGAAGCTCGTTATAACAATCCACATCTTCATCCATGTCATTCACATGAATAGCGAACATTATTGGAGCCAATACCGATCCTTGTGGAACTCCACTAATCACCTCCCAAGCTGAATTCTTTTCTCTGAACACTACTCTCATTTTACTGCCATGCAAGAAATCCTCTATCCAGTGTAGTAATTTACCTTGTATCCCTCCTATGTTTTCTATTTTTTTTTTTTTAATAACTTTTTTGTGTGGTACTTTATCAAAGGCTTTTTATAAGTCTAGGAAAGCACAATTAACCCATCCATTCCTTTCTTGTATTATATCTATTAGTCTTGAGTAGAAACAGATTAAGTTTGTGGCACATGATCTTCCCTGCCTGAATTCAAATTGTCTTAGATTATATTGTTTTCTTCCAGGTGTTTTATCCATCTATTCTTGATAATTTTTTCAAAATTTTGGCTACAGTGCTTGTAAAGGAGACCGGTCTGTAATTTGTTGGTTCTTGTTTGTTTCCTCCTTTATATATTGGTACAATATTGGAATTTTTCCAGTCCTATGGTATTTTTCTTTCTTTGAGTGACCAACTTGTTATATATTTTGTCCATTAGTTCTTGTTTACATTCTTTTAGTACCCAATTTGCAATTCCATCCTGGCTGTGTGATTTCCTAACATCAAAGTTTGTTAATTGATCCATTATTTCTTTGTGTTATTGTTATTTCCCTCATGGGGGGCGATCATACTTCAATTCTTTCGTCCCAATGCTGTACTTTTTCTCTAGTGAAAACTGACTTGAAGTGGTTGTTCATGATTTCAGCCATTTCTAAATCTTCTGAATATTCTACATTTCTGTGGCATAGTTTCACCATTTCCTATTTATTTTTAAGTTTACCATTCACATATCTATAGAATAGTTTGGGTTGATCTTTACATTTTTCTATGATGTCTTTTTCATAGTTTCTTTTTTCTTCTCTGTGCACTCTTACATATTCATTTCTATATGTTTGCCACTTTCCATTTTTTTTTTTTCATCTTCCATCTTTTCCAAGCTTTATCTCTTCTATCTATTGCCTCACTGCATCTTCTGTCGAACCAACACTTAATGTACACCTTTTCCTGTTTCTGTCTTGGTGCGTATTTATTCACCCCTTCATTATAAATTTCCATCAAAATCATCGATTTCTCTTCCACTTGTTCTCTTCTATGAAAAAGTTTTCCCAATTTGCATTTTGAAAGAATTTATTAAGTTTCTCAAAGTTTGTTTTGTTGGACATCAGTCTTCCTTTTCTGTATTTCCCATTTCTCTTTGTTTTTTCCTTTAGTTCAGCCTCTGTTAGTATGTGGTTACTCTTTCCAATTGGTGTCTTGTATTCAATTTTATCCACAATTTCAGGTTCTGTTGTAAATATTAAATCTAGCCTCGACGGTTCTTCATTACTTCTATATCTGGTATTTTCTTTTACTCATTGTGTCATTGTATGTTTTATAGTCATATCAAGTAATACATTTCCCCATAGATCCTCTCTGCCTTTCACTGTTATCTTTTACCAACAGATTTCCTTTTCCTTGCAGTTAAAATCTTGCATAAGTACCAGGTTACCTCCATCCTTCAGCCTCTCATTTAATGAATGCCTTCTATCTTCTAACATTTTTGAATGCTTACCCTCTTTCCAAGAGCCCATTTTTGGGGGCACATAAATCACCACAAACTTTCTACTTTTCATATTGCTGTCTTTAACTTGGATCATGATCATTTCCACATTGTTTTTACCCTCTGTAACCCTCGTCACATTTAAGTTTTTCTTGGCCAAAAACATGAGTCCTCTACCCTGTTTCTCATTTCTGTTTTTAATCCAATAATTATATAACCCATGTCCAACACTATTTGGTGGTACTGGACCCCTTAATTTTGTCTCCACAATTCCCATTATGTCTGTTTTTTCTTCTAACAGATAATCATTTAGTTCACTCAAACCTGAGATAAACCAACTATATTAGTATAGGCCACTTTTAATTCTTTTTCTTCTCCATCCTGTTTTCTGTTCCTCTCATTTCACTAACCTTAGTGTACCATTTTCTCAGCCTCATGTCTAATACTCTCCAATAGAACTCCTTGCTTTTGGTCTACGTTCTTTTCGCGATTTTTCATTAGCTTCTTCTCTTAGTGTGTGTATTTACCTAGTTGTATTTACCTAGTTGTATTTTACGGGAAGGGGAGCTATGCTCGTGGGGTCCCGTCTTCATATCTCATTTTATCTAAACTATTTTTAAATTCATGTATTGATTTTGCACACACCACTTTCTCATCTAACTTGTTCCAACTGTCTATTGCTCTGTGAGGAAAGCTGTTCTTTTTAAAATCTCTTCTATAGCTGTCTTTTTTTATTTTCTTTCCGTGTCCTCTTGTATTTCTGTCATCCCATTTTATCAGATTCTCTCTATCAGTAATTTCTATGCCTTTCATGATTCTGTAAATAGCTATCAAATCTCCTCTCTCTCTTCTTTGCTCTAGTGTCTGTAGTTTAAGTTTTTGTAGTCTCTCTTCATATGATAGTTTTGAGAGTGTTGGTGCCAGTTTTGTAATTGCTCTTTGTATTCTTTCAAGTTTTTTTATACATTTTTTTGTACTTGGTGACCATATCGTTGCTGCATATTCCAATCTTGGTCTTATCAGGGTGATTAGGATTTTCCTCACCATTTCTTCATCCAGGTATGTAAATGCCACTTTGATTGTTCTTATTAAATTATAAGTTTCTCCAAAAATCTTATTTATATGTTTCTCAGGTGACATATTATTCATAATAATGACTCCCAGGTCCTTCTCATTTTCTACTTTTTTTATTCCTTCTTCTCCCAAATTATATGATCCTGTTATTCTGTTTTTGCTTTTTCCAAATTCCATTATACTACACTTTTTTGTATTGAACTCCATCTCCCACTTCCTACTCCATTCTTGTACTTTATTTAGATCTCTCTGTAGTGATTCACAATCTTCTTCAGTTTTCACTCTTTTCAGTAATTTTGCATCATCTGCAAAGAAGCTCATATAGCTTTCAATTCCTTCATCCATATCATTAATATATATAGCAAACATTATTGGGGCCAGAACTGTTCCCTGCGGGACACCGCTTATTACTTCATTCCATTTTGAGTGCTGATCTCTTATCACTACTCTCATTTGTCTTTCTTGCAAAAAGTCTTCCATCCAATTTAGCAATTTACCTTGTATTCCTCCTTCATATTCTAATTTCTTAAGCAACTTCTTATGTGGTACTTTGTCAAAAGCTTTTTTTAGGTCTAGAAATGCACAATCAGCCCATCCATCTCTTTCTTGTATTATATCTATTAGCCTTGAATAGAAACATATTAAATTGGTGACGCATGATCGTCCTTGTCTGAATCCAAATTGCCTTGGGTTTAGTACGTTGTTTTTTTCCAAGTATTTTACCCATCTACTTTTGATAATTCTTTCACATATTTTTGCTATTGTACTTGTTAGAGAGACTGGTCTATAGTTGGTAGGTTCTTCTTTATTTCCTCCTTTATATATAGGTACTATATTTGCTTTTTTCCAATCTTCTGGAACTTTTCCTTCTTTTAAGGAACTGCTTATTATGCTATGTATTTTGTCTGCCAGTTCATTCCTGCATTCTTTCAGAATCCAGTTTGCTATTTCATCTGGCCCATGCGATTTTCTGACATCAAAATTACCCAAGTGTGTCAATATTTCATTCTTTGTTACTTCTATTTCTTCCATAGGGGGGACTTTTTCCTTCCACTCAATCTCTTCAGGTTGTATATTTTCCCTTGTAAACACTGATTTAAAATGTTTGTTCATAATTTCTGCCATTTCCATTTCCTCAGTGTATTCAACTCCTCCTTGTCTTAATTTCTCTAAGTCTTGTTTGTTTTTCAGTTTATTGTTTACAAATCTGTAGAATAGTTTTGGTTGATCTTTACACTTTTCTATAACATCTTTTTCATATTTTCTTTTTTCCTCTCTGCACTTTTGTACATATTCATTTCTATAACCAGTATATATTTTCCATTTTTCAGGTCTTCTGTCTTTTTTCCATCTGTTCCAGGCTTTGTCTCTATTGTCCTTTAACTCCCTACAACTTTTGTTGTACCAGCATTTTACATATTCTTTTTCTTGTTTTTGTCTTGGGACATACTTTTCCACTCCTTTTTTGTAAATTTTTGTCAAAATATTCCATTTCTCTTCCACTGTTGTCTCTTCTTTGTATATTTCTTCCCAGTTTTCTTGTTGGAAGAATTCTCTTATTTTATCAAAGTTTGTTTTTTCATACATCATTCTTCCTTTTCTATATTGTTCATTTCTTTTCATATATTTTTCTTCATTAAGTTCCAGTTCAATCAATATGTGGTCACTTTTACCTATTGGTGTTTTATATTCAATCTTATCTACTATTCTAGGTTCAGATGTAATTATTAAGTCTAGCCTCGATGGTTCTTCTTCATTTCTATACCTAGTGTTCTCTTGTATCCATTGTGTCATTGAATGGTCAGTAATCATCTCAAGTAGAGCATTTCCCCATGAGTCATCACCACTCTTTACTGTCATTTCTTCCCAGCAGATTTCTTTGCAATTAAAGTCGCCCATCATAACTATTCTTCCTCCGTCTTCCATTATTTTAGTTAATGCTATCTTTGTGTCCTCTGACATACTTTTATGTTCACTCTCCTCCCATGAGGCTGTTTTCGGAGGCACATAATTGATCACAAATTTTCTGCTCTTCTTATCTCGGTCTTCCACTTCTATCATAATCATCTCTACTGTATTCTTTCCATATATGACACCTTTCACGTTTATATCCCTCTTAGTCAGGAACATAACTCCACCCCCTTGTTTTTTCTCTCTGTTTCTAATCCAATAATTGTATGTATCATGTCCTACACTGTTGGGTGGTAGTGGGCCTTTTAATTTTGTTTCTACAATTCCCATTATGTCCGGTTCTTTTTCTTTCAAATAATCATTCAGTTCATTCAATCCTGTTATCAATCCATCTATATTTGTGTAAGACACTCTTAGTTTTCTGCCACTTCCATTGTATTCTCTGTTTCCCTTATGTTTTTCTTTAGTATGTCGAACTGCTTTATTTTCATGTTCACTACTCTCCAATAGAATCTCTCTTTCTCTGACTCCGTTCTTTCCTCGTTTTTTGCCTTAGCTTCAATTCTTTTCTTCTTTTCTGCCTCTCTTTCCTCCTTATTCATTTCTCTTTTTATCCATACCTTTTTATATTGATCATTTGTTGCTAGTTTCCCTGTCTTGGATAGAATTTTCTCTGCTGTTGTTTGTGACCTGAATTTAATCTTAATTGGTCTGGTCTTATCTGTACTATATTTTCCGAGTCTGAATTTTTCCTCAATTTCCTTTATAATTTCTGGTTCATCTTCCTGGACTAATTTTAATAAACTGCTTACTCTTTCATTTTCCTCCTTGATTCTTGCGGTTCTATCTGGGTTATGTTTCTCTTCCATTCCTAATATAATTATACATTTCTTTTTGTCAGCTAATTCTCTTACTATATTCTCCTTCTGTCTCATCACTTTAATAACTGAGTCTTCATTATGTTCTTTCAATTGTTGTTTGACTATGTCAGTGAATGAAACCTTATTCCCTTCTTGAGTTATTCTCCAATTTTTAGCTTCTGTAGCTATTTTCTCTTTGTTTTCATTACTATTCTTCTTCAATTTCTCATTCTCCTCCTTTACATTTCCTAACTGTCTTTTTAGGTCCTCTATTTCTTCAGTTAAGTTTCTGTTAGCCTTCTCTAGTTGTTCCAACCTTTCAATTCTTTGAAAAATGGAGTCTACGTTACCTAACTTACGCTCCAAGTCCTCGATCACCTTATCAACTCTCTCCTCTAGTCTTATCAGTCGGGGGGGGGGGGTTGTGTCCCCCCCACCCTCTTTAAATCCCTGGAACATATTCTCGTCACTTTCTTCTGTATTGCTCCTCTCTATACTTCTAATCTTTACATTTTTATTTGCCATTTCGTCATCACTGAGCTGGTCCGGTGGTCTTTTCATGTTTACCTTACGCCCGTCTGCCTGGGCCAAGTCCACCACATCCTCATTTCCTTCCATTTCCCCAGCAATCCCTCCCCCTCTCCTCTTTCCTTACTTTCCCACTACCTCACGAGCAATTTCCCCCCCCCCCTGCAAATACAAAAAGGCACTTCTCTTTGCGTTGTTATCCACAATCTTCACTTTTCTTCAGAGCGCTCTTCAAGCCGTCCGTTCGCTGAAAGTGTGTGTGTGTGTGTATATATATATATATACATACATATACATATATAAATCAAATCACCCATCCTGAGTCCACTGCTGAACAAAGGCCCTCTTCACAGCATTCCATGATTCACACAACTGTGCCAACCTCTGCCACTCCACTCCCGCAATCTTCTGTTGGGTCTCCCTCTTCCATGCTTTCCATCTTGCAGCATCCACTCAGTAACACACTTGCTCCATCACTCATCCGTCATTCATGCTAACCCGCCCAATTCCACTTCTTCTCTTTTACTGCCTCCATAGTCTCTTTCACTCTAGTCTGCTCTCTCACCCAACTTGCTCTCTTTCAGTCTCTCAGTGTTATTCCCATCATTGATCTCTCCATTCTCCTCTGTGCAGTCCTTAGCTTTGTTTCCACCGCCATCATCAGTTTCCAAGTCTCACACCTGTAGATTATTGAAGGCAGAATGCACTGATTGTAAACTTTATAAAGGTAGAGAGCCTCTCAAGATTTTATACTTACCAAACACTTTCCAACTAATTGTAATACATCCTTTTATTTCATTATCGTGATCTTTGGTCATTTTCACCATCTGGCCTAAATTATTGTACTCTTCAGCTTCTTCAAGGGTCTCACCATCAATTATAATCTCTTTTGAACTTTTGTGTTGAACATTACTTTGGTTTTACTCTTATTCATTTTTAAACCTACTTTGAGACATTCCTTGTTCAGATCACTTAGCATATCTTGCAATTTTGCTTTTTCTGAAATAAGTGTCATCCACAAATCTTAAGTCGTTCAAATATTCGCCATTAATCTTCAAACCCTTCTCTTCCCAACTCAACCTTCTGAAAATCTCTTCCAAACAAGTTGTAAATAATTTGGTTGAAATTATATTGCCTTGCCATACTTCTTTCTCAATCTTGATTTTTTCTGTATCTTCATATAGTCGAATTATAGTGGTACCTTTCACATAAATCTTTTCTAAAACCTTTACGATCTGTCCATTTGTACCCAGTTTGTGTAGCGAGTTTAGTGTTGCTATTTTTTCTATCAAGTCAAAGGCCTTCTCGTAGTCTACAAAAGCTAAAGAGAAAGGTATATTGTATTCTTAGTTGGTTCATTGCCTGCAAATGGTCTAGAGTCGAATATCTGCTCCTAAAGCCTGCCTGTTCTCTTGGTTGGTTTCCATCTAACACTTGACTATTTGTAAGGATCTTGGAAAATATTTTATATACATTTGATAACAAGCTAATCAGTCAGTAGTTACTAAGGTCTTTCTGGACTCCTTTTTTATGAAGTAAAATTAGCATTGCACCATGATTCAGGAATGCTTTCATGACATAATCACTGGGTGTACCATCTTCCCCAGGTGCTTTACCTCGTTTCATATTTTTTAGAGCAAATTCTACTTCCTTTGTAATCTCTGGTACACTACTAACATCTACAGATGAGTTTACTGACTCAATTACTTTCTTCAATGAGTAAAACTCTTGGTAAAATTCTTCTACTCTTTTTACCATTCTGTACCTGCAGTTAATGATTTCTCCATTTCTATCTTTCAAACACATCATTTGCTGTCTTCCTAAAGCATGTCTACACTTGGTCCCTTTAATATTTTTACTTTTCTGAATAGTTTCCTCTATTTCATCCATGGCATTCCTCAGGGAGATGGAACTGCTTAGCCAGACAGTTTAGGGAATAACAACAACAACATCAGAGTTATGTGCCATTTAGAAAGGATTCCCTTGTTGGTACTGCTAGGTACTTGACTAATGCTGATGTTTCAGACCATTGTTGGAGGCTTTCATTGGAGGTCCTGTTGTCCTTGAGTTTTTCAATTATGACAAAGCCATTTCTAGATTTCAGGTGCCTTATGACCTGATATTTATGGAAGGGATTTTTTTTTTAACCACAAATTTTTACAATACTACAGACAGTATCTGTAATGACACAACATCAAAAGGCAGGAGTGTACTAGAACACAAAAATTATGAGTGATAAGATTTTTTTAGAATGCAAAGATGCATAAAAAACAAGTGTCCTTTTTCTTGGAACAAATTCTAAGTTGACCATTGTAATTGTTGCCTCAAGTTTTGTTAAGTGGGGAAAACAGCTCCACAATGGCTGGCAATGGCCCATGGGTCCTCTCACAGACTATTTTCATCAGCTGAAAGTAATACTAGGAGAGGAGCAGTTGCTGGTTGTCAGTTTTCCATGTGTGAAAAGGTCCATCTTAACCAATTATCAGCACCTTATATACCTCTTGATGAAGGTGAGGGGATTGACAAGTTTTGAAAATAAGCAGCTCTGCTGTCAATCTTGCAGAATCACCACAAGCAGGTATCCATCATTGGTCCCTCATAAGTATGGAAAAGTTCAAATGAATGAATAATGTCCACCAGAAAAGGATACTGTGATCCTTGATGGAAGGCACCAATTAAATTTCAACTATGAGTTTTCATTGTTTGACTTGTAGTTAGTGCTACAAACAAATTATTTTTTGATATCTAACTTTTCAGAACCTTGTTCAGTCATTCTTGGATAAGGAGCACTCTGTAGATGAATTTATGGCAGAATTCCTCAATAAACGCAAGATGGCACATTTACGGAGGATCAAGGCAGAGAAAATGACAGAAATCATTTCACGGCAATCTTCTGGGAACCAGAGCACTCCATACCCATCAACAGGTCCTGGCTATGGTGATGGGCATTGGTCATCCTCCCCATATCCAGCACAACCCATCAACATGCCAATGCCTGGAGGTTTCCGGTAATTACCCAACAGTTGTAAATATATACAGTATATGCAACTGCTTCATGTGCCCAACCCTGAACCAGTGTATTTAAATGACTTACTTTATTCCTACTCCAGACTTCTCAGAAATCTGATTCATCCATTAAATTCTGCCTGGCCATTTTTGTTTTTCCTGAAGCCATGCTATATACCCAGTGTATGTCTTAAATATGTTCAGATAATTTTTCTTACAGAGCATTTCTATCAAGTTTTATTATGGTTTTTCCCTTTCTAGCCTTGTTTGATTTAACAATATTTCAGATGTGTCCTGAAATTAGGTTTCATATTGTACAGTGTTATTGAGTAGATTTCTTATTGTACAGTGTGTTCAACAATTAGATGGCCTTATTATTCTATTAGTACTCAAGATAGAATTGTAAAACAATACTGGACCAAGAATTTAATCAAGTAAGAGCTTGTGTTACTTAATTGAGGTGGCAAAATTTGATACAGTGAATAATGATATTTGTGGAATATTCAGATGCTTGGTGTCCAGAGAGTGTTGGGTATTTCTTTATACTTTTATTCATCTAAGTCTAGCACCTTAATGACAACTATTTATTGGTAATGTAAAGAGAATAGTTTGATTTATAGAAGCTGGTTTGATTAACTGTTTGTGAAGATATTGAGTTGTAAGAAGATATGGCTAAATGATAGTTAAGGCATAAGGGCATTTTGGTACATATAATGCATCTGGATATTAGCTTTCTGTACTGATGGATATATAAAGGAATTATATTGATCAATATTTTGTTAGAAATAACCAGTGTTTTTATCATTGTGGACAATGTTGCACCAGAGAGATGGTGTCATAGAGGTGGCAAATGAGAGACTTAACAAGGATAGTAGGATCGAGGGATGGTAGAAGTGAAAAGTGATCAGCATTCTGTTTTGAGTAGATATAAGTCTTCAATCATAAAAGGATACTGGGTGACTGGTCCATAGGGATGTCACTGCATAAAACTTTTGCAGTCAATACCCAATTTGGGAAGCATGTAGATTAATGTAATCCTACAGAAACTCGCAATTTTTTTTTTTATTATTATTTTTTTTTTGGAGGAATACATTCTGACATTTTCCCTTTAAAACTGATTGAAACTGCCATTTACTTCACAAATTATGTTTGTTTTATACATTTACTGGCTTAAGACTGTTACATAGCTGTGATTTTATTTCACCAGTCCTTATGTAGTCAAGAATAGCATAATCAACTTTAATAATCTGTTTAATGTCCATAGGTTTGAAGTTGTTTTTGAACATGGTTTTTGAATTAACAAGCTTGACATGACAGTAAAAAAGTCTGCTTTCCATCATTATATCTCAGTACATTTGGTCAGACATGATCCTAATTTTATTATCACTGGAATTTAATGATTTAAACAATAACAACTAACAAGATCTAGGATAGAAAAGGGTGGTAAGAAAACAAATAAAGCAGGTTTACTTTATCTCTCATAACATTACTGACACTTGGTCTTCTTGAGAAAAAATGTCAGACTAGCTGCTCATCTATTATAATCTATGTGCAACTCACCTTACTGAAATGGTACTCATTGATTGGGCTGTGCCTCATACCTTCCCCACTACTGGGTTATTCAGTGGGTGGCTATGGAAGGACTTGCAAGCCCTTCACAATTTGTCACTCTTCCTGTTTTGATGTACACTGCCTCCACTGCCCTGTATGTTCCTTAATCTATTCCTGGATAGAAAATGTTAAAATTGTCTCATTTGGAAAAGTAACCATGCCTCTCATCAGTGTATAAAACTAAAGAGATGGTTGTCTTAGGGTAATGAACATTGTTTTGCTGTTCATATATCTTCCTTTGGACTTGCTTAACATTTCCCTTATGTAAACTGTTAGACATCCTCTGCACAGGATATCATTCACTACACTAGTCTGATGTAGCTTGTCTTTACATATTTATCTTCAGAAGTTCTCCTATTCTTGTACCCAAAACATGAGTGGTATCAATACCAACTGTAGCTAAAGAAAATTAAATCACTTCACCTTTTTGTGAATGAGGTACTGTTATAAAATTATCATTACATCTATTAGTTCTCTAGGATATGGTTATGGCTTTCCTTCATAATTTATTAAGACCATAGAGCACTTAGTTTCCTGAATACCTCTTGTCTACCATAAAATCCTCACATATGGAGCCTGCAAGTGGCAATGTTGCAAAGGAATATGGCCACCCATATTGAAACAAAGCTTCAGTGCACCATGTGCGACAGAACCAGACATCAGGCAGTGGCTGGCAGTGATTCTCAGAACCACTCACTGATCTCTCTGGGAAAAAAATTACTGTTGTCTATGTTGTATCAGCATGGAACTGTTTCTACATCACTGACTCAAAATAGTAGGGAGAGAAGAGCAGTTGCCAGTTGTCACCTCTCCATGTATGAAAAAGTATAAGAAACACAATTGAAGTTGATAGAGAGAGATCTTGAAGCACAGTTCACAGACTGAATGTCAGCACCTCAGTGCTGCACCCAGGTTTTGACAGGTTTTGATAATGGGCAGCTTTGCTGTCCATCTTGCAGGACCAACACATGCAGGTATCCATCTTTGGTCCCTCACCATGCAACTAGAAGGAATGATAAATCCAACATAAAAAGATACATAAGCTAGCAAGCAAGCAAAATGGCAGGATTACATGGAGGAAATAGAAAAGGAACTTCACCATAACCCAAATTCCATCCATAGATATGGCAGTGAAGATCACAAAGACTATACAGAAAGCCAGTGAGGAACATTTCCCTAGACACTACAGGAGAAATACAATCCTCAATTATACAACAGAAATAGCCACCCTCATAAAGAAGGTAAACTAAAATGTAAATTCAAACCCACAGGACAAGAGAAAGAACTACTTTAACAAATAAATAAGGACATTAAAAAAAGGGGGGGGGTCCCACAAAAACTATGAGCTTGAAAACTAATACCTAACAGATTTGGAGTACAATGAAAACCATTAAAGAAATGTATAAGAAATAATCCCCCCCTACCCACAAAGCAGTTGGAGCAACTCAAGGAATAATCTCAACTAAAACATTAGTGTGACATTAACAAGCATTTCTGAAACCCACAGCCCCAGAAAATGGGAAAATAACAAAAATGATACTCAAGATAATACTAGACACAGATACCGCCCTTATCTTTCCAACAAAGATATAGAAAATACAATAAAATAAATTTAAGAACTTCCATGCAAGAGACTTAAACAAGATTTCAAATCTGTCTAAAACTTTTTGTTCCAATACGAGTAGGCCTTGACAGATACTTTCAACCACACCTGAGAGCACAACAAAATAAAGAACCCTAACAATCTGGAAAAGAACACATATTATTCCCAGTCATAAAGCTAAACATACCATCAGAAAACCTAGCATCCTCTAAATCATTCTCCTTACTTTCCACCACATTCAAACAGGTGGAAAGACTGATCCTAGAAAGAATCATAACAAAACTGCCCATCTTTTCAAACTAGCTTGAATTGATTCAAGAAGGATTATTCCATTAATACATTTCTCTCAAATGTTACCCAATAAGTAATACTGGGATGAAACAAACAAGCACTACCAAAAAGAACAATTATGTTGGCAGTAGACATGTATAAGGTATTTGGTAAAGTCCTTAGACATGTATTATCCAAACTGATAATTGAGATAGCCATGCACAAAAACAAGAATGGCTATCAAACTTCTGAGTTGGAAGAGTGTAGAGTATCCCAAAACAGCCAACAATCTAGGATCAAAAGATTGTATGGTGTTTCCCAAGGAGTACTCACCTGCACTATTTAATGTCTTCACCAGTGAACTCACATGAAATCCAGAGCATAACACCAGAGTACTCACTTATGCCAATGATGTGATAATAATCCAGCACAACTACAAAATACCTATGTACCAAAGGCTTCTTTCCTCTTATAAGGGAGGTAGCTAGCAAAGGCATGCCTCAACCCAAAAACTCAAAGGTTAGGCAGTCTGGTTGAAATTCTCCCAGAACCTGCCTTGACTTCTCGTAAGATGACTATACGGAGAGCAGGATCCCAAGTCCCATCACTCTGTCCTACTTTGTCACCTTTTATGATGGTAATCATGGTGGTAGAATTCCTCCCCCACTTACCACATGGAATAACACACTAGAACAGTAACTGTGGCTAAGACAAAATAGAATGAAATCACCAGTGACACTGCTCACCCTGAACAACCATGAATCAAAGAAACATCCAATAAACCCCTAAAATCCTGGGTTTCATTATTGATACTCATACACCCACATATCAAGGAGCTAACAGCAAAAATAAACAAGAATATAGATATACTAAACATTGGTAGCAGCATACAGGTATTGGTCAGCAGAAAGAAACCCTAATCAGTCTACAAAATAGCCCTCAATCCCTTTCAACCATACCATTACATAACACTAGCATAACCAACTGAAAAAGATACTGACAGCATATTATGATACATCTACATACACACAAAACATCTAGAATAACCTACATACACATCACAAAACAAGCACTTGAAGTCCAAACACCAAAACTTTTTTTTCTACCAGTCTCTCGCAGCCATCAGCCTGACAGAGAAATCTCTTCCATGACTATGTTTATGCTACTGTCCAGATTTAAAACAGTACAAACACTGAATAAGTCCACAGAAGCAAACTGCCTCAGATGCACCACACAGCCAGTCAATCCATTACACCAGGTCTCTCTTACAGGAGACCTACGTTTCCCAGGTAACCATCAATGGCCACCAAGCTGGTCCATGAATCACTCAGGAAAGAAATATTGTGTTATTGTCTAGGGATTGCTAGTGTGGAGCATTGTTGAATAAGGTGCTCTGTGTCTTCTGTGTGGTGGCTGCATCTTAGGCAGTTTGAATCTGTGGCCAGGTCTATTCCATGTTGGTACTGTTTTAATTTTTGATGATGTCCTGAATACAAGCATACCAGTGTGGTTCTTACTTCTCTGCAGAGGGATTTTTCTGTGGGGGCTGTTGTTGGTGGAATATTGAGTTTGATGGTTTGTCTTTGATAGTTTTAGTGACCCGAGTGTTAATGTATTTTTGCATGGATGCATGTTGTGGTATAGATGGAAAGTTGTTATATATGTTTGAGTACTAAGCTTTTTATTTATCTTTTTTCAGTTAAACTGATGTTATTTTTATGATGTAATGGGATGGGTGGGTTGTGTTTAGGGTTCTAGCATAGAACTGTGTACCAATAATTACCATGTCATTTTCTGTATACACCCAGCTAGGATAGTTTAAATGCATCCTGTTATTACTCTGTGCTTTATTCTGTATTGTTTGTATGTTTGTGTTTATCTTGCTCACAGTTGGGAGTCATGCTGAATTGTTCTTCTGAACTGCTTGGAGACATTTATTAGAGTTTCTGTTGCCCAAAATCCATACATGCAATTGATTTTGGATTTATTTTCATGTTATTTTTCATTGTTAGATTTTTAACATGAGGATTGAAGGTCATATGGATATCAAATGTGAGGACTAGAATTTATTCTATTTATTCATTTATTAGTTAAATCAATCTATTTGTTTGAAGATACCAAACATTACATCCTACATTGTGCTACTCTAGCCTTATTGAGACAACACATTATCTCCTCTTTGAGTGACTTGAGGGTCATTCCATTGAGCTGACGTTACCTAGAAGTCATTGATCTACAAGACAGACTTGAGGCAATGGCTTGATTGATCATCCTAGAAGTGAGGAAGGTATTGATGGAAATCAGTTAGCAAGTGCTGTTCCCATGAGATGATCCATGCATGGAAAATATACTGTATATACAATTGAATTACTCATCCAGTATTCTAACAGAAGAAGGCCAAGAGTCTAAATATCCCATGGTTTCATACCATCCCTTTCCACTAAATGCATAAATTTGCCTTCTTGGTGATTTTTTTTTTCTCTTCTTAAATGAGAATACTATTTTTAAGCACAATATTTCAGTGATTTATATCCATAGTAATATGTAGGAGAAGTTGCAATATAAAAAAATCTAAGATATTTTGTAAGTAAAGTAATTTCATTAACCTTAAT
Organism: Oratosquilla oratoria; assembly: GCF_046742065.1. Lineage (NCBI taxonomy): Eukaryota > Metazoa > Arthropoda > Malacostraca > Stomatopoda > Squillidae > Oratosquilla > Oratosquilla oratoria. Next base: position 75,343,863 of record NC_134781.1, on the reverse strand, counting down.
CAATGTTGTTATCTTTAATGAGTGAATACAAAAAAGAGAGGAGTGCTTCTTTCAGGGTATTAAGGAAGAAATGACCATGATATATACCACCTGAAAACCTGGCACCCTATAGGCCAATCTGGGGGTTAAGTTTTCCTTACCTGTTATGAATCCTGTTTCGAGGTTGTTGTTGTTGTTGTCGTTCCCTAGACTGTCTGTCCGAGCAGTCCCGTCTCCCCAAGGAAGGCCACAGCCGAAACTGGGTTTTCCCACAAATCCTTTATAGAGTGTATGTTTTCGAGGTCTTACAGCCTGCTTCATCCTAAGAAGAGGGAGGCAAGATCTTAAGATGTTATTTGAAAATGGGAAGGAAAACTGACTGCTACCTCACCACCAGTGGCAAATCCAGGATCCTGAATTTTGTAAATATAGATGATGCTTGGGGGGTGGCCAACCTGAATTTTGTAAATATAGATGATGCTTTTAAACCATTGTACTCTGTAGCATGAATATGATGACTGAATATAAATTGAAGTATATGTTCTCACTTGATTTAGTTTCTTTCAAAATATTGGGCAAAAGACATTTGACATCATCAAAAGTGACCAAATTTTCACACTGAATGAGAATCAGACAAGAAACAATGGTCTCAAACTGTCGGGAAATAGATTCAATTTGGAAGTAGGTAGAAACAACTTCGCCAACCGTGTAGTTAATGAATGGAATAAACTTCCTGCAGAGGCAGTGCAATGTAGTTCAGTTCGAAGCTTTTAAGAATCTTTTAGAGAAACACCTAAGCAAAATGCTGTAATGATTATCATTTATTTTATATTGTTTTTGTTTTGTTATTTGTCTGTTTGATTCTCATTTATTATTAGTTATATGTCAATTCATTATTATTTACCGTATTTTTCGGACCATAAGGCGCTTCGTACCATAAGGCGCACCCGTAATTTGCTATTCCCCGTCCTTACATAAGGCGCACCTGGTCTCGTCATCGGATAATCATGCATATGTGAGTGCATTCAGAACTGAACATTTCCATTGTTGAATGAGTAAAATCGGTTGGGATTTAGCAAAATTACAAAAATAAATTATATATATTTTTTTTATTTTGGTCAGTGAAATCAGACCACCTCCATGGACGGTCTGCCCTGCCAATACCCCTAAAAAACAACATAAACACGTTACAGAATTCTCTATTCACTTAAAAACACAACATTACAAATGAAGGTAATTTTTAGTTTCGACCATGGGCGCAATATAGCAATAGAAAATTAATTATTAATTTTTTGTAAATTATAATGTATCAACATAATATGCAATTTTGTGAGCGGAAATAAAAAAAAAGGTGCGAAAACTGATTTCGTAAGTAACGAAGTCGTGTCGGACGAATGGTACGCCATGTTTGTTATGATAGATGCCGACGTCGAAGAAATGAAAGGGTGATAAATTCGTCTAACCTAACCTGTGTTTAATAAGTCATTACCTGCAAATTAAATGCCATCCGGCTCGTCCTCGTTGTTGTTGTCGAGAGAGACGTTGGCGTCCCGATCCTATGCTACCGACTTCGTTCATTAGCATATTTGCTTGTAGCAAGGTATTTTTTATTTTCATTTCCGCCCACAAAATTGCATATTACGTTGATACATTTAACCCCTTCCATACGGTGCCGCACACGTAGGCGTCATGGACTTAGATCTCGGTGGCAGCAGCCAATGCCAGCCGTACGACGTGTCGTAATAATACTCGCATCATAAAATATAGTCACCGCTTATATCGATCGTTCTCTCTTCACCCGTGAATTTTGATAACCATAGAAAATGCGATTACAAAAGAATTAGAAAGAATGTCATTATGGAGGGGCGACTACAATAAATATAATCAAGACGCCGATATGGCAGCCTCGTGAATACACTCGCTCCCCATGACGCCTACGTGTGCGGCACCGTATGGAAGGGGTTAATGCACAAAATTAATAATTAATTTTATATTGCCATATTGCGCCCATGGTTGAAACTAAAAAAAATACCTAAATGACTACAGTCTGAGTGGAGCGAGACTACAACAATGCAAAATGGCTGTCTGTGTTGTGGACGCTATCATATCATAGCCATGATAGCGTGAATGAATGCGGTGGCATGGACTCGAAAACTGTCGAAGTTTTCGCAATTTTCTTGTCAAGATACATGCATCTTGGTTATAACTTGGTTGTAACTTTTGCTAGGCCTATGCACTGTCGCCGTCGGCAGGCTAGCTACGAAACGTGTCAAAATAATTCGTCACTGTCCGTGGCATTTTTTTGCACTGAAGCCACACATAAGGCGCACCATCCGATTTTGGCCAATTTTAAGGATTTTGCCCACGCCTTATGGTCCGAAAAATACGGTACTATTTACCCGTTTGTTTATTATTTAACTATACCTATGCATTTATTTATGTATTTTATGTTATTTACATTATTATAGTTTTTATTTATTCATTTATTATTATTATGATTTTTTTTCCACATACGACCTAGATATGGATCAAAAGGTCTCCTGTCAGCATGCTCTGCCTTTGTAATCCTTTGTGTTGAATACCCTTCCAATTATTCTCACTGAAATGTTTCATTAAATGATAGAAAAAAAATCTGCCCCATACTGGTGTACACAAAGCAGGTTTCTTGACCACTGCAATGAAGTAATGAAAGAACCCTGGATATGCCACTGCTCACCACCTCCAAGTGCCCTGGGTAATGCTGAGAGTGGAGAAGTGACAGAGACTGACTATATTCAGGCATCATCTCCCCCATTAACTAACAGTAGTTTGATTTGTCCTATTAACAATCATAACTTCTCCAATGGTGGTGGGAATAGGGGATGATGATCTCTGGAAGCCCCTAGTCACAATCCATATGGGAGGCAATATAAGCCTAGTGGTCACTCAATGCAAGGATGAGGAATGGTACATTTCAGCAGCACAACTGAGCAGCCCTATTCAGGATCCACTCTACTCACCACAAATGGGGAAGGAACTAGAAAAGGTGCCTTAAATATAGGCTCCCTCAACCTAACCAGGCTGGGGAACTGCTACAGCATGGTCATCTTTGGGCTATGAATAATTATAAAAAAAAAAAAAAATAAAAAAAAAATAATAATAATAGGTTTGTCTATATACCAAAAAGCTTCTTCATCCTCATAAGGGAGTTAGCCAGCCAGGTCATACAACCACCATACACCTATCCCACGCCCATTTGCTTCCCTTTTAAAAATATTTTAACATTACAATGATAATTATCTATCTATACACCAGTGAGCTGCTTCTGCCTCATAAAGTGTGAAGTCAGTTAGGGCATACACCCATCCTACACTTATCCATGACCCATTTATTTCCCTTTTATCTGAGGTCCATATGGATCAAGGGTCATCCCTACACACACACACTACCCAGGTGAAAAACAATGTAGCAAGAGACAACACATCCACAGGAGGGCCTGACAGCCAAAGTTGGTTTACCTCCTCTGTTTCATTTACATGGCAACCCTTCCTCCTTGTCCCTCCACATTTAAATAGACAAGATGAGGAGAAAACCTTTTAGGCCACATCAATGTATCATCCATTCACATTCTCTACTCACACCTATCTCTTGCCCTCTCCCTTCCCTGCTCATCAGATATTCCCTTTTTACCCAAGGCCTCCACCCCATCCATCCATCTCATTATTGGTTTTCTTCTCAGGTTCACTCCATCCATCTCTGCCATCTACACAGCTCCCTTTCCATTTCTGCTCACCTTACCTCATTCCTCTATCAATCCTTGTAACTCCTACCATACATCGCAAATATTTCATCCTGAACACATTTAACTTTCTCCTTTCTGCCTCTGCTATATTCCAAGTCACTGCACCATACACTGTTGTAGTCACAATTACCCCTTCATACAGTCTTCTCTTTGTGTTCATTCACAGATACCTATTTCCCATGAGACTTCATCCCCCAGGACATTTCCTTGCACCCTGTACTCTGCAGTTCACCTCCAACTGCACTCCTTCATTCCCAGTTATAATGTGACCCTAAAAAGTTTAAGATATACACTTGCTCTAACCTCTTTTCTTTAAAATGTAACATACATACATACATATACCAAAGGCTTTTTCCCCTTACAAGGGAGGTAGCCAAAAAACAAAGGCATAAAAACCACTTCCACCCATTCCATCCCCACATACTCCATTCCCATCCACCCCCTTCCCTCCCTCTTATCTTGGCTCCTCCTGGATGATGGGTCATCCCTGCATCTTGCCCACTGCCCTGGACAGAAGCAGTGTCATAAGACACAGCACATCCACAGCAAGGTCGCTTCATTAAATTGGTGACCCCCCTTCTTCATCCCCTTCCTGTAAGATACAACTAGGTACAACTAGGTAAATACATTAAAACTCCTCTCTTCCTAAGGCCGGCCATACACGTGCAGTTTAAACTGACAGTTACAACTGTTCAATTATAACTGTCAGTTGAAACTGAACAGTTGTAACTGTCAGTTTAAACTGCACATGTGTGGCTGGCCTTATGTTCCATGTTTCTGCCCCATTCAGTGCTATCGGTACAATCACTCCTTCATACAATCTCCTTTAAACATCCATTCCTAAATGTCTATTTCTCATTACTTTTTAATCCCCCAAGGTATTTACTTGCTTCTATCAATCTACATTCTACTTCCACCTCCACTCCTTTCCTGCCACATTTGCACCCAAGTATCTAAAAATATCCACTTCTTCCAGACTCTCTCCCTTAATACTCACTTCCAGTCACCTGCCACTTTCTCCCCTTGTACATCTCATCATCTTTTACCCACATTTATCTTCAACTTCCTTCTTTCGCACACCCTCCCAATCTCTGTAATTTTCCTGGAACTCCACACTTACTAATCACTCCATCTACTGATTCATTTCCTACCCTAGCATTAAGGTAACCCAGTACCACTACATTGACATTTCTCCCTAATTCCTCTATGCACTCATTTAAAGCTATCCAAAAAGCCTCCCTTTCTTCTACACTCTTCTCACTACCAGGCCCATATGCACTTACAAAAACCCACATCTCCCTTCCCAGTTTCACCTTCATCCACATTAACCTTGAAGAAACCTTCTTCCACTCCACTGCATGCTTACCTATCTCTTCACTTACTAGAATAACCACCCCTTCTCTCCCTCATCCTCTCTTCACTCCTGAGATCTTCCCAACTACACTCCCAAACTCAAACTCACCCCTCCCTTTCAACTTAGTTTCACTTAATGCCAACACATACAACTTCTCACAAACATACTGCCTATCTCTTCCCTTTTACTCTCATCTGTACCACAGCCACACACATTAAAAGACCCAAACCTTAGGGTACTGGTTGGAAAACTCCTACCACCCTCTTATGCCTTTACTTTTTTTAGGAATGTCCCTTTTGGGGCTACAGGGAGAAGGATGCCTAGTCCTATCCCCGTCCTGTTTTTGTTGCCTCATACGATTCAAGTGGAAAGACTTGGTGGCAATATTCTTTTCCCCCACCACAGGGTTTGACAAAATGAGAAAATTGATATTTAGAGAAATGGTACAGGACAGTAACAAGAGTGGGGGGACAGCATAATAGAGGGACAATCGCAGTATAATAAAGTATCATTTCTCTATGAATAGATTTCCTCTACCACAGACAAAATGATGTGTGGCTCTGGTCTATAGGGGTGCCCCATATAAACCCTAAAGTATCAGCTGCATACTACTTAGCAGCTTTTAACCCCACAATAACATGCAGGCAATATACCAGATGGGGTAAACACTTTGAAAATTAATGTGAGAAGAGATGAGAAATATAGAAAAGGAAGACCAAAACGGACTTCAAAAAACTTAGAAAAAAAATTCAAAATACAAACTGGGAAAATTTTTTAAATGAAGAAACAAAGATGGAAGAGAAATGGAACATATTAAAAAAGAAAAATACAAGGAGGGAACAGACAAACATGTACCAAAAAAGAAACAATAAAGGGTATACATAGTGTTGGTATAACAAAAAGTGTAGTGAAGGTAAAGATAGAAGAGACAAAGCCTGCAAAAAAAAAAAAAAAAAAAAAAATAGCAAACATACATGAAACTAAGAAACGAATATGGAAAAATACGCAGGAAAGAAAAAAGAAACTATGAAAAAGACATAATAGAAAAATGCAAAGACCAACCTAAACTATTCTACAGATCACAGGTGAGAAATGTAGTAACACATTTATAGATCACAACTAACACTACAGTCGGATGAAAGAAAAAGTTGCGTAAGCGGAACTATATATTTCAGGACTATTCATCACCAAAAATATTGTCAACAAGCTTCCTCCCCCTCCCCCTGACCTGACCTCGTGTCAGCCTCAGGTCAACTAGGGTTGGGGCAGTGATGTTTTTTATTTTCTCATGTTCCCTTTCTTTTGTAAGAGGTTGCTACTTAAGATAGCCTCCTCCCTGCCACTTTGTACTACTGAAGAGGATTGCAGGTAGCAATCGAAATATATAGTTCCGCTTACGCAACTTTTTCTTTCGTCCGACTGTGGTGTTAGTTGTGGTATTCTACAGATATATAAATGACAAACTAAAAGACAAACATGAAATAGTGAAATTGTGCGAAGGAAATAAAGAATATATGATATAGAAATGGCTGAAATTATCAAGTATTTTAAATCTTTTTAGATACTTGGGTGCAAATGTGGCAGGAAAAGGTGGAGGTACAATGTAGATTGAGAGAAGCGAGTAAATGCCTTGGTGGATTGAAGAGTGTAATGAGGAATAGACCTTTGGGAATGGATGCTAAGAGGAGACTGTATGAAGGAGTGATTGTGCCAACAGCACTGTATGGGGCAGAAACATGGAACATAAGAGAGGAAGAGAGAAGGAGTTTGAATGTGTTTGAGATGAGGTGTCTGAGAAGTATGATGGGGGTTACTAGGCTAGATAGAGTGAGAAATGAGGAGGTGAGAAGAACGGGGGTGGAAAGGGAGTTGGGAGATAGGGTTGATGAAAGAGTATTAGGATGGTTTGGACACATGGAAAGAATGAGTGAAGAAAGACTAGTAAAAGAGGTATGGAAGGCAGATGTGGAGGGAGTGAACATGAGGGACGTCCTAGGATGAGGTGGATGGATGAGGTGAAGGGGGCTTTGGGGAAGAGGGGAATGTCTGTTGAGGAAGGACAGGAGGGGACAGAAGACAGGGGTGAATGGAGAATGGTTGTATATGGATGATGTTGTGATGCATGAGGTGGAATGGGTGGGGAGATGGGGGTGAGGTAGTATGTGTGAGCAAAATTTGACGCAGCCCGAAGGGATTTCTCCCAGTCTTCTTTTATGCATGGGGGGACGGAGAGGGGGGGGTCGCCGATTTAATGAAGCGGCCTTGCTGTGGATGTGCTGTGTCTTGCAACACTGCTTCTGACCCAGGGCAGTGGACAAGGTGCAGGGATGACCCGTCATCCAGGAGGTGCTAAGATAAGAGGGAGGGTGGAGGGGTGTGGAGTGTATTCAGGGATGGAATGGGTGGGAATGATTTTATGCCTTTTCCTTTTTGGCTACCTCCCTTGTAAGGGGGAAAAAGCCTTGGTATATGTATGTATTTTAAATCTGTATTCACAATTGAAAACTCACAAAATTGGGAGGAAGGACAGAGAGAAAGATCCCCTGCAATGAAAGAAATAACAGTCACACAGAAAGAAAAAAAGAGAACAAATAAAAAACCTTGACATTAGAAAGTTACATGGGCCAGATAGAATCGCAATTTGGATACTGTAAGAATGAATAGATAAACTAATGGACAAAATACACAAGATAATTGATTTCTCACTCAAAGAAGGAAATGTACCACAAGATTGGAAAAATGTAAATATTGTACCAATATACATACATACATACATATGTACAGGTAAACGTCGACTTACGATGGCATTAGGTTTCGATAGAGCCATCGTAAGACGATTTCATCGTAAGTCGATCCCCAATATGTGTATCACTGTTCCGTGGTCACTGTACCTAGCCTACCTGTATATTAACCACCAGAGATGCTGAATATAGCCTATTAAACATGTACAGTAGTTTATTTAATTATTTTTATCCTTTTTACCATATTCAAACACTATAATATGTATTTTCAGTACGGAGCTTAAATCTCGCGGGCAGCAGCCAATGCCAGCCGTACGACGTGACGTAATAATACTCGCATCATAAAATATAGTCACCGCTTATATCTTTCACCCGCGAATTTTGAAAACCACAGAGAATGGGATTTAGGGCACATTTGAGAGAATGTAAAAACACAGGGGCGACTACAATAAATATAATCAAGACGCCGATATGGCAGCGTCGCGAATCCACTTGCTCCTCATGACGCCTACGTGTGCGGCACCGTATGGAAGGGGTTAAATTATCATATCGTCGTCGTCGTCGTCGTCATCGTAAAGTCGAACAATCGTAAGTCGCGGCCATCGTAAGTCGACGTTTACCTGTATATTGGTACAATATACAAAGGAGACAAAGAAAACCTAACCAACTATAGACCAGTCTCCCTTACAAGTACTATAGCAAAAATATTTGAGAAACTTATCAAAAGTAAATGGATTATACTTGTAGGACAACAAAATACTAAATCCAAAAACAATTTGGATTTAAAAGTGGAAGATTATGTGCCACAAACTCAATGCTTTTACTCAAGATTAATAGAAATAATTCAAGAAAGGGACGGATGGGCAGATTGTGCCTTCTTAGATTTACAAAAGGTATTTGACAAAGTACCACACAAATAGCTGCTAAGAAAAATTGAAACGATAGGTGGAATACAAGGAAAGTTATTGGAATGGCTGAAAGATTTCTTAAATGGGAGAAAAATGAGAGTGGAAATCAGAGACAAGAACTCAAATTGGGAAGAAATGATATGTGGAGTCCCACAAGGCTCTGTATTGGCTCCAATGTTTGCCATTTAAATAAATGACATGGATGAAGGTGTGGAATGATATATGAACTTCTTAGCAGATGATGCGAAACTATTTAAGAGAGTAAGTACAGAAGAAGATTGCAAATCATTTCAAGAAGACCTGGACAAAATCTGGAAATGGAGTCAGAAGAGTAAAGTTAATTTCAACATCAAGAAATGTAGTATAATGGAATTTGGAAAAATCAAAAAGAAAATATCAGGACATTACAAGATTGGTACAAAGGAAATTAAAAAAGTCAACTTGGAAAAGGACCTAGGAGTAACTATCACCAATGACATGACACCAGACAAACATATCAACAAATTATTCAGAGAAACTTTCAATTTATTAAGATCAATGAAAGTGGCCTTTGACTACATGGATGAAGAAATGGTAAAGAAAATACTAGTTACATTGAAAAGACAAAAATTGGAGTACATTGCGACACTATGGACACCTAGTACTAAAAAGAACATAAAGAAATTAAAAAGAATTCAAAGAGCAACAACAAAGATGGCACCAACACTCTCCAATTTGACATACAAAGATTGGATAAACTGAAACAAAGAGAAAGAAGAGGCCTGCTAACCATATACAGAATTATGAAAGGGTTGGAAGTCCTTGATAGAGATGACTTATTAAAGTGGGATAAAAGAAAAACCAGAGGACACAAAAAAGAAACTTAAAAATATTACAGAAGAGATATGAAAAAAGAGTAGTTTCCCACACAGCATGATAGATATCTGGAACAAATTGAATGAAGAAACAGTGAGTGCAAAAACTATACAAGAATTTAAGATCAAACTGAATGCTGAAAGATACAAAAGCAGGTCATCACAAGCATAGCTCTTCTTCCCATAAAATATAACTAGGTAAATACTTATTTCTTTGTTATGTGTGGCATATGTTTTGGGTTATGATTATGTTGATGACAACATACAATAACGTATAATATTTTGTTTAGCCAGTTTATGCAGAAATAGATTTAATAGCTCCTAGTATACGATAATTTTCAAGTATTCCCTGTGAGCCCTGTAAGAAGGTAGTAGAAAATGATTGGTCAGGACAACAAAGTGGTAGCTGCCGAGCCCTGTAAGAGGCTCATAGATATAGGTAGACAAGTGAGGTAGAGGGGTAGGTGGTGAGAATTTAATTTTTATGAGTTGGGTGTCTGATAAACAACAGTTTGTAGGCAAAGGAATCGCACAATCTTGCTCCCTGCATAAATGTTTGCAAACAGCCCCCGGGGACCCGATTTCATTGCTGTATAATATTGATTTCAAAATTGCTTGAGTAATTGGAGAAAGGGTGGAGGAGAAAATTAATTTTGTTCATGAGAGTAAAATCATGCCCTTAGGGGAGGATCTTAAATATAAAAGTAAAGGTCACTGGACTAAAGAAATCATGATGTCATTGCAGAACTGATCTAGTAAACAAATTGAGGATTCTTGACGGGAGTCCCTTGGTGTAACTGAGGACCAAGTGTATTTATTCATGAAGAAAAGAAAGAAAAATTAAGCTCCATTTAATTCCCCTCTCTTAGACAGAGTAATAATAACTAAAACAATCTACAACTGAAACTAAGTGTGATTAATCATGCGAAACAAAGAAAGTGAAAGACGTACTATAAGAAAGTAAATACACGAAAGAAGGACGACACAGAGACAACAACACAGAGTGGTGAAATAGGACCAGAGAAGGGAACAGTGGAGACGGAGCTAACACCCAGTCCCCTGGTCATTCCCCCTTACACTACCCCATCCATGTACACATTGAACAGTCATGGTGACATGACATATCCCTGATGCAGCCCCACCTTTACCTTACACCATTCCTTCTCTCCATTTTAATTTCAAATACAGGCATTACTACACTTGTAAAATTCTTGACTGCCCTTATTGGCTTTCCCACTTCCCATATATCTGCAATACCTCCCATAGTGCCTTCCTGTCATAAACCTTTTCCAAAAAATCTGAGCCATGCAGCCCCCACCTTTCCTAAACCCACAGTTCCTCACCAATTACTCTATTTCTCTCCTAATCCTCAGTTAAAACCCTCCTACCTGTGTCTACCTTTCCTTCTCTACTTGAATCACCTTACCTTCCTCTCTTAACTTCCTTCCAAAACATTTTTTTATTACTATTGAATTTTTGTCATACTACTCCCCCATTTTACATTTGCACTCCTTTACCTTCTTTTGCTTCTCTTATTTTTTCTTTGTACCTCTCATGTTTCCCTTATCCTACTTTGCAACCAGTCCCTGAATACTCACTTCCTCTACAACCTTCACTTCATCATCCCACCACTCAATACCCTTCCTCCTTGTTTCAATACTCTAAATATTCATTCCAAAATAGTACCAACACAAAATAGGCCTGGCCATAGCATAAAGTTGCCTTTGATTCAACCATCATTCTGGACACTGAACATTTCATTCTACATTGCCCCAGTCTAACAATATCCACATTATTTCTTCCTTGAAAGACATATGGGCCTGTCCACTTCATCCTACAATGCCTCAAACTATCAATCCCCCAGAACAATGCTTCTTCCTAGAGTGGCATTGGGCTCATCTGGCAGCTGTTGCTAGTTACTTGAGAACCATAGGTCTCCTCCAAGAAAGACCCAGGGCGACAGGAAATGAAGTGTAATACACACTGGAGGATTGAAAGGGATTTTGGGGAAGGAAAGTGAAGCTGGCAAGGAGCACATTCTAAATGTGTAGCTCAAGGCATTACCTCTGCACTCTCTTGGACTGCTGGGTAGGTTACACTCCCTAATGGAAACTGGAGAGAAGTCAAAGACTCAAAGCCATGACTAGGAAGGTGCAAGTCCTCCACATTTCCAATTGTACCACCAGCATACTGGGGTGGGAGGGTTGCTTGTAAATAGGTTGAATAGCATCAGTGATAACATTACTCCTTGAGGCAACTCCATTGTAGTGTTTTGATCCCCAACAAATAGCTGTTCTGAGATATTCTTCACTGCTGCCTGTGAAGTTTATTGGCCATTTCTTCTAATTTCTTAAAAGGCAGTAAATCATACCAGGATTCTTAAAAAAGAAAAAACAGGATTAATAATAACTTTTTTTTATATATAAATACATTTTCAGTAACATTAATATATACATGATCATACAGTTACAACTTTTTTATTATCTTGCATTACAGAAAAAGTCCTCTTCAATTTATTTAACAATTCAGAATTTTTTTTTGTATAAAAAAAAATAAATAAAAAATAAAGGATGTAGGTATGGCAGCTATACTCCGAATTTTCATGGCTAGGAGTACAGCAGTGTTCTGAGCATGTGCAAATACAACATCACTGCCATATTCAGCCAATCATGGTAGCAAATATGGCATTGTATCAGTATCAATTTGCTAATATGATGGACTATTAACCTAACCAAACCTAATTACCTAACCTTCCATACAGCTTACAATAATGTTCTTGTTCTCAGGCTTGAACTACATTTTGCAACTCTTCAAGTGAAATAAATTTGGAATTAACTTCAAATTTCAACTGGAGTGGCTCATCAGCTTCAGTCATTTTGAATTTCTAACTTGAGGTGGGCGGAGCCACGTAAGTGGAACTCACCTCAATCTTGTGCAGAAGTGTGCTGTACTTCTAGCCATGAAAATTCAGAGTACGGCTGCCGTGACTTTAACCAGTTCATAAAAAAAAAAAAAAAAATTAATAAACTACAAATTAATTTCAGATAATTTGTTTCTACCTAAAAATATGACTAGGTCAATCATTGATAAATTATTTATCATCCTTTTTAACTTTGTCCAAATCTTCCCCTCTCATACTTAAGTAACCAAAACACATCAATGTAAACAATACCACCGATATCACAATTTCAGACTTCATTTCTTCTTTCTCCCTTTTCCTATGCTTCAATCTCTCTTCATAGAAAGCCTTGGCATCAGCTCGCTTCTGAAATGCATCCCCATAGTGTGTTTTAGACCAGTCATCAAAATCATAGATTGGTGTACGACCTGTGTGAGTTGGTGCATAACCTTGCTTACTCCTTGACTTATAAAACTTATGGGCATATTCTTCAGCTTCTTGGGATGTGGCTGCAATATTCTGGCTAAACATGCCTCTATCATATAATCTCCTTTTCTGATAGTTACCTAAAACTTCATATGCTTCCGAGATTGCACGAAACTTATTAACTGCATCTTCAGATCCCTTACTCTGGACTTTATCTGGGTGGTATTCCTGAGAGAGTTTGTAATAGGCTTGCTTGACCTGCCCCTGAGTTGCTTTTGGGGTAATCTGTAGAACATCATAATAGTTCTTCTTTGGATCACCTCCCCTGGAGAAATTGGCACAATCAATCAACAGGATTTTCCCCACTTGTTTTTGTCTACTGTTCTTCCTCAAATACTTTCTATTATGAATTGCACTGAAAGAACATGACTGCCAATAAAAACAAGTTCTTCTGTTTTCTTTCACGAAATAAACGTTTCTTATATGACTGACTCCTTTTAGCAGTGGGCTATTTCTAAGAACACCAATATAGCCCATTCTCACTGGCTCAAGAAAATTACATTTCAAAGTTAATTTCACCTGTCACCTGGAACATATCATGGTGTTAGACATACCGATTCCCAATTTTACTATTATACCGGACACATGATAAAAATTGTTGGAAAAATAACAAAAGGTTCCAGTTTAGTTTCACCTGGTATTTTGTGTGAACCTTCTCAGCTGATGTTTACATAAAAGACGTCCTACACTTCAGCACGCCTCACCGGACTTAGATTATCTAGCATAATTTTCTTCTATTACCAACACTTTAATACACCCAACGAGTCGTATATATTAACTATAGTATGTTCTAACTCCCATACATTTTACTTCCATATACAATAAAGAAAGTTTTGGTGGAAAGCTAAAGAAGAAAACATATGGTAATGCATTTCTAATTATGGGTTATAGTACAAATAGCATATAAAACCATGAGCGAAATTGTACAGTTACAGTACATCCATAGGTTACTATTTTGCGTTTACCAATTAAATGATTCCCGGACATAAATATGGTGGGGCCTTTGGTAGTAGAGTTTGTCTAAGGTGTTTCATAATACAATCTAGGCGCGATTCTTGAAAGACAACTTGGTCTCTTCGTTAACACAGAATATGGGATAATTATAAATATTTATTGAAAGAAATTTGTGACACATACCAATACATTTTCCGGCACCAAAGAACTTGTAATTTACGCTAATTGTGTGGGTCAGGTTCAGGAATGGGTAGGTCATATGAATGTGCTGCAGCGCGGAGATGTGACCCCGCAAAAATACACTACAACAGGTTTACAAACGGTGATATGTGAATAATTATGAGTTAGTACACTTACCGCATGTCAATTGTTGATTTTCACTGGTGATCCCTTTGTGACAGTTGTAAAGTAAATAGCTAGCCACTTTGTTCTGGGAGAAAGGTAAATTAATTCATTTTAGACGTTGATTCAAACTATTACTATGGGCAACCAATTTCCCATAGCATTGTATGAGGTACTGACTGCATACATACATTTGGGAATTTAGTGACAATCATTCAGCTTCTATCACTCATTGATTCTCTACTTTACCACCATCTCTTCTGTTTGTCCCAAGAATAGAGGCCCTGACTATCGACAACGAAATACAATGCATTCTACTTCAACTACACGATCATCGTCTTTACACTATAGGAAGATAAAAATTACTACTGACATGCAACGAATATAAAACATGAAACTTACAAGGTAACCAGTATGCCCAGGTACAATTAATATTTTTTATTTTGTAATGTTATTTTCACGAGAACCATGTTAAACAAGTGCCTTATCTCAAACACAGTTTTTGAGGGACTTTTTGACGAAAGTATCTGTTGCGTGTTATTTTGCTTTCTAAAACATACAGCGCCATCTCTTGGTATTAGTTCTGATGACATCATGATGTATAACAACTCAAGCCATATCAATATTCACTGTCGTTCCGTAGCGAAACAGACGATGATGTTTATGAATTATTGTCTCACCTACTTGTACAACAATGTATCTATTTTTATTTATTCATTTATTTACGAGCAACGGGCTGGGCCCGACCCCACTACTCGGAAGTTCGGCCGACCTCGCTTCGCTCGCAGGCGCCTTCAGCCAATCAGTCGTCTCTGTTACAGTGACGCCACCGCTCTCGGCCAATCAGTCGTCTCCGTTGCTGTGACGTCACCAATCAGGCAATCAGGGGCGGAGGGGACGTGTCCCCTTGAGGGATTTCCGGTTTCCGGTCCGATTTAGACCAGTAACAACAGGAATTATTTTATTAGTATATATATATATATATATATATATATATATATATATATATATATATATATATATATATATATATAAATACATATATATTACTCCTGTCCGAGAATTGACGCCTATCCGAGTTGACACCTTGACGTGGGGGATAGGCTTGATAATCTGATTACAAAAGCTATGTCGATAGAGAGGAAATATCTACAGGGTCACCCATATCGAACAGGTTTCATAAGAAAGATCAGGCAAAGAGCAGCTCACACACAGTCGCGGAACTCACTGCTAACTGGTACGTCCCTGATGGCGAACAGGAGAATTCCTCGTAGATATGTGGGGTACAGTCATAATGACGGGGTGGACCATTGGGCACCCTATAGATATACAGCAATCCACCGAATATAACGAATAAGGTGACACCAGAGAAATAACTCACCTGAAACCAGTTGTCAGGGAGGTGAGATTACTGCAAAAATCCCTTCATAACATCCATGAATTGCACAATCAAAAGAAAACTGGCCGTTCCTGTTGGAACATTGCCTCCTAAAGGTCCAACCGCATTGCATTGTGCTTACGTGCAGTGTGCCACCAAATGTGAGTTAACACTGTCCAAGCAGATCCAAGTCTTGGACATTAAACAGCATGAAGAAACCTCTCAGAAGACCACAGGCTGGATAGTTTAACGGAAGAACTAGACAACATCAAGTGGGACACCGTATCACTGAGCGAAGTCCGAAGAGCGGAAGAACAAATTATACAATTACAAGACGGTCACCACCTATTCTACTATAGAAGTAAGGAAAAATAAATCTAGTAGAGTAAGATTCTTGATAAACCGAGAGATTGCTGGTAACGTAGTCAAGTTTAGTAGTTTGTCAGACAGTTTAGTTTGGATTGTGATAAGGTTGTATTAAAGGTACACAGGTACACTCAAAAAACAGTTCAGGTTTATCAGAGCTGGGCGCGTTCCTACGTGCGTTCCGCTTTAGTTTGGCCGCGGTTAGCGCTCTCAAACTATTGAAACAATATAGGTGCCAGTATAGTATGTGGCTTACGAATTTTTTCTTTAAGTATGTGGCCTACCGGACTTTTATTTTGTTATGAACCTGTCTCTTAAGCTGTAATAGTTTGGGAGCGCTAACCGCGGCCAAACTAAAGAGGAACGCGCCCAGCTCTGAGGTTTATGCACCAACTTCAGAGTTCAGACGAGGAAACTGAGACCTTCTATGATGATATAAGTCAAGTAATGGATCAAAAAAAGAAAATAGTTACTGCAACCTTCCTGTCACCCATACGCCAAAGCGGTGTCATGGTTGTTCAGTCATAAAGTTCAAGATGTACGTCTGTCCCTGCACGCATTTTTAGGTTAAGTTAGGTTAGGTTAGAATAAGGATAAACGTATACGTTTCATGAAAAATAGTGGGTGATAATCTCGCAACAAAAAAATTAACTTCGTTGGCGTGTAGCAGGAGGTTGCGGGATTTTTTCCCACCCCTTAATTTCCGCAAGAAACGTTATTAAGAAAGGTTGTTGGATTTGTTGCAAAGTATATAGAAATTAAGATTGATAGTGAAAAAATCCTGCAACATTCCTGCTACCTGCCACTGAATTGGCATTTCTGTTGAGAGCATGTGCAACCTAGATTAGGAAATGGGTAGTTTCTGCCATTGTCTCCACTCCTTAAAACCCCTGATTCCCAGCAGGTGCCCCAAGCTAGTTCGCTGTGGTGGTGGTGGTGGGGATGGGGGGGATTTTCCCACACCTTGGGATTTTCCCCACGATCTTAGGGTTTTGGGTGATTGCTTGGGATATTGGGATTTTTTTATTTTATTTCATCTTGGGATTTTAAAGCCTTCTCATTGTATCTTTCATGATTTAGGTTTGCAAATTAATATCCTATCTGAATGCAATAGTAACATCCATGTGCTTTGCTTTCCTAAATCTAGCAACACTATCTACACGGATCACACCAGTAGTGACTCGAGTGAGCAGTACTTTTATGGTAACTGCGTAAACTTGTGTTGTTAAACAATGAGTGAGTCTGGAGATCCTGAGCCTGGGGTAAGAAAAAAAAATGGTACTTAGTGGCTGCAAGACCCTAAACTGAAAGATTGGGTAAAACCAGACCTAAAGGACAAGAATGGTGCATTTTGGTGTGGTCAGGTCTAGATTCCATACTCGCTAGTAAATGACGTCACGGGATCATATGCTAGGATGTGTACGGGTCAGGTCTAGATTCCATACTCGCTAGTAGATGACGTCACGGGATCATATGCTAGGATGTGTACGGGTCAGGTCTAGATTCCATACTCGCTAGTAGATGACGTCACGGGATCATATGCAAGGATGTATACGTCATCAGTTCCTGTGCAAGATGGCGGCGACCATGCAGGCATTGTATTACTCCTGTGCATGATGTCAGGGAAATGTGCACAGATGACACTTACACTTGCCGTCAATGTAGGAATGATTGAGAATTGTGCTGCAAATAAAAATAAAGTTTTTGTGTTTTATTTGGGCCTCTGAATGTCTTCCGTCACATTGGACTTCGGAAACTTCCGAAAATACCCGACATTGCCCGAAGTGATAACAACACAAAAACGTGACGTCATCTACTAGCGAGTATGGAGTCTAGACCTGACCATTTTTGTGTGCGTGTGACTGGAAACTCAGAAACTGTAACAAGTCTGCCCGGATGAAACATAAAGCTTTCTAAACACATAAAGTGTTTTGAAGCAAAGAAACGCACTGTTAACATTCAGCAGTATTTTAATAAGCCCACAGAATCAGAAAACCTTCAAGACAAGATAGCAAAGGCATTGCTTTCAGAAGGACTATGGAGTCCCTGTTGCACAAGTTCATAATTTAGTAGAATTTTTAAAGAAAATGGCCCCTGATTGTGAAATTCTTCAAGGTATGAAAATAAAACATAAAGCCTCTTACATATACAGGATGGAACTGCATGGGAAGAAAGTACGTCAGTTGCGAAAATTTGCAAAGAAAATAAGTTTTCTTTAATTATAGATGAATGTACAGATGTTCCTGTATCATAAGTTCTGAAGTGATGTACCAGTTTTATGATGAACAAAAGTGTAAAGTTACTGACACACTTTTAAATGTAGTAGAAGTTGATGCGAGTGCTGAAGGATTGTTTAAATCAGTAAAGGAGTTACTGAAATGTAAGGGTATACCCCTACAAAACATAATAGGGTTTGCTAGTGACAACTGCTCCACAATGTTAAGAGCACATAAAGAATTTCAAGCTTACCTTAAACATGAAATTCCATCTGTTTTTATTCTAGGATGTGTGTGTGTCATTCATTTACCTTGTGTGCTAGTCAAGCCAGCAATACCCTGCCTTCATGGCTTGAATCTTTTCTGAAGGATGCTTGCGGTTATTTTGCTCGTAGCAGCAGACGTCAACAATTTTTTCAGATGGTCCAAGATGTCCACACTCCTAAGCATAAAATGTTAAAGTTGTCACATACTCGATGGCTGTCTAGAGGTTCCGTTGTCTTTACAATATTAGAACAATGGGATGACCTATAGCTGTTTTTTCAGGGAGAATCCCGCACAGGTAAAGTAGATGGAGCAGCCAAGATACACAAAACGATGACAACTCCAGGAACAAAGCACATGTTGCTTTTCCTCAACTATATTCTTTGGAAAGTAGACAAAATGAACATTGAATTCCAGTCACAGTAATTTCGACTTTCAACTCTGTATTCTACAGTATCTGATGAATATAGAAGCATTTTAGCAATATTCAGTCACAGGGGCTTAACAGCATTGACCCCCGTGACCATGCAATATACAAGAAAGCTGATGATATTGAACTTGGTGGCGGATGCGGTCCATACTTACCAATGAACCTCTTGGACAGTGGTTCTTAACCTTTTTTCAGTGTCCGTACCCTTTGATTATCTCAGAAATTTTTCTCGTACCCCCATCCAATATAATTACAATCCAAACATATGAAAAGGATTAGTGATAAACCTTGCTGAGTAATTATTATATATATTCCATTACTGAACTCCTAGGAGTCAGTAATGGAATATATATGATAATTGTATATAATATAATTATTATATATATTCCATTACTGAACCCCTAGGAGTCAGTAATGGAATATAAAAATGATATATAATATATATAATAATTTCTCAGCAAGGTTTGTATCACTAATCCTTTTCATATGTTTGGATTGAGGGGGAGTGGGTGGGGGATGGGGGTGAGGGAGTATGTATGAGAAATAAATTGACGTAGTCTGAAGGGATTTCTCCCCGTCTTCTTTTCTGCATGAAGGGACGGAGAGGGGGGTCACCGAATTTATGGAGCGGCCTTGCTGTGGATGTGCTGTCTTGCGACACTGCTTCTGACCCAGGGCAGTGAACAAGATGACCCGTCATCCAGGTGCCAAGATATGAGGGAGGGAAGAGGGTAGAGGGGAGTGTAGGGGATGGAATGGGTGGGAGTGGTTTCTATGCCTTGTCTTTTGGCTACCTCCCGGGTAAGGGGGAAAAAGCCTTTGGTATATGTATTACTGAACATAGGTACTTCTTTTATTTCAAATTAGAAATGTGAATTAGTAGGATAAAATGAATACACATTATGATTTCTCATGGTAAATATACAGTACCATTGCACTGGCTATCATGTCTCGTACCCCTAGGATTAAGGTTTCGTACCCCTTGGGGGTAATACAGGTAGCCCAGGTTAAGAACCACTGCTCTAGGAGAAGCTGATGAAATATTTCGTTTTGACTGCCACAAGTTTTTGGTGGAACTTTGTGCTCAAATGCGTGTTGTTGACCCCAAAGAAGCACTCTACGATGAGAGAAGCTTACATTCTATTATGAAATTAGCGGTAAAATTTCCTACACTGATTAAAGAAGACTTAGACGACCTTCAGGATGAATGGAAAGATTTGTTGCATTTCAAGGAATCACTTAAAAATATGAGTGACTGCAACTAATTTCTGGTATGAACTGCGGACGGTGAAAGATCTATAACCGCCAGAAATTCTGCCTCCTCTCTAACTTCATGTGCTGTCTACTGGTTCTACCCCAGTCGTCTGCATGCGTTGAGAGAGTATTTTCTCAACTTAACATTATCAAAACTAAACGAACAAACGGCCTTCATGTGTCAACTGTTGCAAACCGACTTCTAGCTAAGCAAGCAATTGCACGACAGGAAACAACTTGCAACCAGTGGGAGCCATCGACATCACTAATAAAAGATGTTATAAGTGGGCAGTGCCACCAGCACTACATCAGCAGAGAAGCTGCCAGTAAGCAGAGAGAAGTGGGATCTCTGCATCCCGATAATGCCGAGGCTCACAGTGACGAAGAGCCACTTCCTGCATTTCTCCAATAATTCTTCGTAAGTTCAATATTCAGGTAAGTATTATACCAGTATCAACGTTTCAAAGGATTACAAAGGCGGAGCATGCCGACAGGAGACCTTTTGGTCCATATCTAGGTCGGATGCGAAAAAATCATCATAATAATAAAATAATAAATAAAAATTATAATAATGTAAATAACAAATAAAATACATAAATAAATGCATAGGTATAGTTAAATAATAAACAAACAGATAAATAGTAGCATTAACTTACAATATTTGTAAACCTTGGGATATTTTGGTCTATATTGGGAATTTTCGGAGGCAAGTCTTGGGATATATGATATTTTAGAGTGGCAGTGGAAATCAAGGTCACAATTGCTTGAATCACATTAAGAATAGGGAGAACAACATGTTTCATGAAAAAATAGAGGGCGAGACAATTTTTTCAGCAATATTGAAATGTTTTCATCGTTTTTTGTGAGTAGTCTCGACTCCCTAAATAAAACAATTGTCATTTGCTGGAACAGGTTTGTAAGTTCTTAGCAATACTTGTAGTGAAGTTTTCATGTGTAAACAATCTAATGTATCTCACTTGTCATGAAATGAATAATCAGTTTTATCTAGCAGTAACAAATCACCATAATTAACATTTTTACTGGCACACTAGGGCCGATATAAAAAAAATATCTGTATTACATCGTACAGATAACTTGTTACAAAGCTTTTGTGGCATCCAGGAAGTGTAGTGTGGACGTATTTTATTTTGTGTAGAAGCACACTGCAAAAATATTGAATACTTCACATAAACTACCCTGGACTATTGCGTGTCCAAAGACCATTGCAGAAATAACATGTACACATGCACCAATAAGAAAACTCTTTCAGAGAGATATTTCGGTTCAAAATGAGAGCTTATCCATAATCTCGACTGTTGTCAGAGATAGTTAAGGAGTCTAGACTATACTCAAAAGACGATGAAAAACTTGTCTGAGAATTTGTGAAGTTTCATCTCACTCATCCTTTTTTCATGAAACATGGTTTTCTTTCTGTTCTTAACCCATTAAACTCCGATGACAAGATGTCTTGTCATTTGGTCAAATAAAACAAAAAATCATAAAACACCAAAATGTTTGATCAAACACCAGAAAAATATGACGTCAGTCCTCGCTTCGCTCGCAGCGAAGCGAGGATTGACGTCATATTTTTCTGGTGTTTGATCAAACATTTTGGTGTTTTATGATTTTTTGTTTTATTTGACCAAATGACAAGACATCTTGTCATCGGAGTTGAATGGGTTAATGTGATTCAAGCAACTGTGACCTTGATTTCCACCGCTACACGCCAACGAAGCGCCATTTTTGTTGTGAACATCACCCACTATTTTTTTTAATGAAACGTATACTTTTCTCCCTATTCTAAACTAACTTAACCCAAAAATGCGTGCAGGGACAGACGTACATCTTGAACTTTATGACTGAACAACCATGACACCGCTTTGGCGTATGGGTGACAGGAAGTTTGCGATAATTATTTTTTCATCACCCCTTATATTAATTTGAGGGAAAAACGTTACCAAGGAAAGTTGATGGAGTTGACGTATTATAGATGCAAAATATATACAAATTGTTGTGCGTGCGAATGAGACAAAATGGCGTGTAGCGGAAGGTTGCAGGAATAATTTTTTTCACCACCCCTTACTATTCATTTCCGCAAGAAACACTACTAAGATAAGTTGTTGAATTTGTCGTAATATAGTTGCAAAATATATACAAAATGTTGTGCAAGCGGGCAAGACAAAATTTCACAAATACCGTAGGTGAGACAAAAATTCACAAATACCTTAGGTGAGAAAAATTAAAAAAATACCATCGTCTGTTTCGCTACAGAACGACAGTGAATATTGATATGGCTTGAGTTGGTATACACTAGTACTGGGCAAATACCGCTAACTTCAGTACCGGAATTACCGGTAAACAACAATGCAGTTACCGGTAAAAGACTCGTGAGGTAGTAATGACGTCACGAGTTCGAGTCGTCTTTATGACTTAAATCTTTAAACAAATTTCATCCTACTATGGTGTGTAGTCACAACTCAAGTTTTGTAATGTCGTCACTATAAAAATCCTGCCTGCATCACGAACGGGCGAAGGAAGCACACACCTACCCTACATGCCTACTGGTGCTATAGGCAAAATGTAAAGGGAAATATATATATATATACAAGCACCCGGACTTGGCTTCGCCAGGTGTGCTTGGCCTACGGCGTAACTCGCTTCGCTTCGCTTGGCAATATTTCGTAAAGATTCTCTTAGCAATATTTCTTAAAGATTCTCTTGGTAATATTTCGTAAAGATTCTCTTGTTAACATTTGGTAAAGATTCTCTTGGCAATATTTCGTAAATATTTTCTCATTAATATTTCGTAAAGATTCTTTTGTCAGAATTCCGTAAAGATTCTCTTTTTCTTGCTTCGCTTGGCAATATTTCGTAAAGATTCTCTTAGCAATATTTCGTAAAGATTCTCTTGGTAATATTTCGTAAAGATTCTCTTGTTAACATTTGGTAAAGATTCTCTTAGCAATATTTCGTAAATATTTTCTCATTAATATTTCGTAAAGATTCTTTTGTCAGAATTCCGTAAAGATTCTCTTTTTCTTGTTAGCACCACTTTCTTTTTCCATGGTAATATTAGTGTTTCCGGTGATGACTCATTTCCGGGTTGGGCCTTGCGTAGGAGGTTGGAAGGTTTAGAGAGAAATATTTTTTTATGTTAGTGGAGTGGAGATTCTCTTGGCAATATTTCGTAAAGATTCTCTTAGCAATATTTCGTAAAGATTCTCTTGGTAATATTTCGTAAAGATTCTCTTGTTAACATTTGGTAAAGATTCTCTTGGCAATATTTTCTCATTAATATTTCGTAAAGATTCTTTTGTCAGAATTCCGTAATTCCGTTTTTATGTATATAGATTCTCTTGCCAATATTTCGTAAATATTCTCTTAGCGTTATTTCGTAAAGATTCTCTTGGTAATATTTCATAAAGATTCTCTGAGTCTGAGTCAGATGTGTCCCCGGGAGTTAGTGTTTCCGGTGATGACTCATTTCCGGAGTAGGAAGTTCGAAGGTTTAGAGAGAAATATTTTATATATATATATATATATATATATATATATATATATATATATATATATATATATTCTGTTGAAAACGACAGCAAATTCATTAGAAATTAATTTCTTTCTTAAGCTTTCTAGCTTTCGGAAAGTAGATTTCTGGGGGAATGAGAGGGGAAGAAGCAAATTTCCAATTGACATTGGTAATTTATATTAACACAGAAGTCTATGTTATATACAAAATATATGAAAATAAACAAAACACATTATAATAAACCCAAGACGTTTCGCAGATCGTTCTGCATCTTCAGTTGGAGTGAAGGGAAGTGTGACCAAGACGAGTATAAATATGTATAAAGGAAAAACTTGGAGAGGTCACTTAATGACTCTCCTCTGTTTGGCTGGCGCTATTTGGTTGGTTCCTAAGCCTAGCCGATCGCCTGAGGCATGACATTTTATCCTCTGCGGGGATATTTTGGACCTTTATGGGTGTTCTCTGATCTGGTGGTTGTATTTTGGTGAGCAAATGTCTCCTGCGTGTAGGTTTCATGCTGGGGAGGAGGGAGAAATCATTTGTTTGTACATTAATAATAGGTTGTAAATCTTTTATGATTACAGCCTCCAAAATGGTCAAACGTTGGAGGTCCTTCTCCTCTGCGACGATTTCTGTGTTGTGTACCATGGTTTCCCTGTCTAGATGGCGTCTGTGGTGGGTCCAAAGGTGTTGTTTCGGTCCTCCTTGTTGTAGGTGAAGGGTGATTCTTCTGGACAGGGTGGTAGTTGTCCTTCCCACGTAGGTAGATAGGGGCGTACAGTCCTCCTCTGGGCAGGTGAATTTATATACTACGTGGGATTGACGTATACCATGAGGTTTTGGGGTGGTGTGATTTCTTAAGATCAGGGAAGATGTTTTCTTGTTCCTGTAGTAAATGGTGAGTGATATTTTGTCGCGTTCTTTCGTGGGGGTCACATTTCTTTTAATAATGTCTTTTAATATTTTCTCATCCTCTTTATATTTATTGGACATCTGGGACTTGTAGAATATGCGGTGTGTAGTTCCTTCATGTTCTGTGGTAGTGTGATGAGGTTCTTGGTACCAGGTGTCAATAACTCTTCTGAGTGTAGATTGTACTTCGTTGTTGGAGTAACCATTATTAATTAGAAGTTGGTGGACTCTGTCTATCTCCTTCTGGGTGTCTGACCAAGAAGAACAATGGCTAAGGGCTCTTCTAAAAAGGGTGCTGATAGTGGAGTCTCTGTACTTTTTGGGGCACTCACTTTCTCCGCTCATACATAGTCCGGGGTTGGTGTCCTTAACATACACGCTGGAAGAAAAGGAACTGTTAGTCTGTTTAAGGAGGACGTCCAGGAAGGGGAGGGAACCATTTTCACTATGTTCGACAGTGAAATCAATCCCCGACACCTCCATGAGTTTCCTCCTCAAGATTTCAAGGTCTTGGTGTGAATCAATTTGGATAAAAAATATCAATATATCTACAGTAAATATTGGGTTTGCTAATTTCACTGAAGACTATTTCCTCTACCGAGCCCATGAAAAAATTGGCAAAGAGAACCCCTAAAGGGGAACCCATAGCAACTCCATCCGTTTGTTGGTAAAGCTTCCCGCTTGGGCAGCGGAAAGGAGACATTTTAGTACAAGTCTCGAGTAGGGAGCGTAGATGTTTTTCAGGTATGTCTAGTCCGGGGGCAGGTCCACTTCTGTATATTTTGTCACAGATAAAGTTTATAGTTCTATCCACGGAAATGTTAGTGAATAACGAAGTGGCATCCAGCGATGCTATTATTCCTCGGCTGGGAGCATCTTTTACCAGGTCCAGGAATTCGTGAGACGATGACAAGCTGAATCTGTTTGGGATAAATGGTGTTAAGAGATTATTTAATTTTTTAGCTAACTTGTACGTAGGTGTAGGTATTTGACTAATTATGGGTCGGAGGGGGTTATTGGGTTTGTGGATTTTTACATTACCATAACAGTATCCTGGTTTGTATTCACCAGACAATTTGCACAGTTTGGTACCTAGAGGATAGATCCAAATTCCAACCCATCCAGAAAAATCCTATCCCTGAAATAGTCACTAGAGTCAATAAAATTATTGACGCTATCAACGCTCTCAAAGGAGGTACCAAACTGTGCAAATTGTCTGGTGAATACAAACCAGGATACTGTTATGGTAATGTAAAAATCCACAAACCCAATAACCCCCTCCGACCCATAATTAGTCAAATACCTACACCTACGTACAAGTTAGCTAAAAAATTAAATAATCTCTTAACACCATTTATCCCAAACAGATTCAGCTTGTCATCGTCTCACGAATTCCTGGACCTGGTAAAAGATGCTCCCAGCCGAGGAATAATAGCATCGCTGGATGCCACTTCGTTATTCACTAACATTTCCGTGGATAGAACTATAAACTTTATCTGTGACAAAATATACAGAAGTGGACCTGCCCCCGGACTAGACATACCTGAAAAACATCTACGCTCCCTACTCGAGACTTGTACTAAAATGTCTCCTTTCCGCTGCCCAAGCGGGAAGCTTTACCAACAAACGGATGGAGTTGCTATGGGTTCCCCTTTAGGGGTTCTCTTTGCCAATTTTTTCATGGGCTCGGTAGAGGAAATAGTCTTCAGTGAAATTAGCAAACCCAATATTTACTGTAGATATATTGATGATATTTTTTATCCAAATTGATTCACACCAAGACCTTGAAATCTTGAGGAGGAAACTCATGGAGGTGTCGGGGATTGATTTCACTGTCGAACATAGTGAAAATGGTTCCCTCCCCTTCCTGGACGTCCTCCTTAAACAGACTAACAGTTCCTTTTCTTCCAGCGTGTATGTTAAGGACACCAACCCCGGACTATGTATGAGCGGAGAAAGTGAGTGCCCCAAAAAGTACAGAGACTCCACTATCAGCACCCTTTTTAGAAGAGCCCTTAGCCATTGTTCTTCTTGGTCAGACACCCAGAAGGAGATAGACAGAGTCCACCAACTTCTAATTAATAATGGTTACTCCAACAACGAAGTACAATCTACACTCAGAAGAGTTATTGACACCTGGTACCAAGAACCTCATCACACTACCACAGAACATGAAGGAACTACACACCGCATATTCTACAAGTCCCAGATGTCCAATAAATATAAAGAGGATGAGAAAATATTAAAAGACATTATTAAAAGAAATGTGACCCCCACGAAAGAACGCGACAAAATATCACTCACCATTTACTACAGGAACAAGAAAACATCTTCCCTGATCTTAAGAAATCACACCACCCCAAAACCTCATGGTATACGTCAATCCCACGTAGTATATAAATTCACCTGCCCAGAGGAGGACTGTACGCCCCTATCTACCTACGTGGGAAGGACAACTACCACCCTGTCCAGAAGAATCACCCTTCACCTACAACAAGGAGGACCGAAACAACACCTTTGGACCCACCACAGACGCCATCTAGACAGGGAAAACCATGGTACACAACACAGAAATCGTCGCAGAGGAGAAGGACCTCCAACGTTTGACCATTTTGGAGGCTGTAATCATAAAAGATTTACAACCTATTATTAATGTACAAACAAATGATTTCTCCCTCCTCCCCAGCATGAAACCTACACGCAGGAGACATTTGCTCACCAAAATACAACCACCAGATCAGAGAACACCCATAAAGGTCCAAAATATCCCCGCAGAGGATAAAATGTCATGCCTCAGGCGATCGGCTAGGCTTAGGAACCAACCAAATAGCGCCAGCCAAACAGAGGAGAGTCATTAAGTGACCTCTCCAAGTTTTTCCTTTATACATATTTATACTCGTCTTGGTCACACTTCCCTTCACTCCAACTGAAGATGCAGAACGATCTGCGAAACGTCTTGGGTTTATTATACTGTGTTTTGTTTATTTTCATATATTTTGTATATAACATAGACTTCTGTGTTAATATAAATTACCAATGTCAATTGGAAATTTGCTTCTTCCCCTCTCATTCACCCCGAAATCTACTTTCCGAAAGCTAGAAAGCTTAAGAAAGAAATTATTATCTAATGAACTTGCTGTCGTTTTCAACAGAATATGCTTAAAAGAGAATCTCCTGCCACACTTCACGAATATATATATATATATATATATATATATATATATATATATATATATATATATATATATATATATATATATATATATATACACATATATGGGTCTTTTCCGTTTGGCGACGCGGAATTTTTCGATGAAACTTTCACAATCAATATAGTTTCGTATGCTGATCACAGATTTTTTTTTTTTTTTTTAGAAATGAAAGAAAGTGCCGAAAAACTGTTTTAATGGTTAAAAATTACTGAGACCTTAGCGGTACATACTCGCTTAACGGTACAAGTTTACCGGTAACGTTATCGGGACACTGAGCCCGTCAGTACCACCAAACCGAGACGGGCTTACCGAGACCTTAGCGGTACACTCGCTTAACGGTAGAAGTTTACCGGTAACGTTAGCGGTCGCTTACCGGTAGAAGTTTACTGGTAACGTTAGCGGTCGCTTAGCGGTACAAGTCTACCGGTAACGTTAGCGGGCCGTGGACACCATCACCTCTATGATGGTGGTAACACTCGTAGTGGAGAGTTGATGGTGGAAATGTGTCTAGAAAGAGAGTTGATGATAGCAAATACAGTGTTTCAGAAGAAAGTCAAGCATAAGTACACATGGGAGAGGGTGGTGGAGGGAAAGGTGGTAGATAGAGCTTTAATGGACTATGTAGTGGTAAATAGGATTATGATAGGAAGAGTTAGAGATGTACATGTGCTAAGGGGAGAGGGTGGGGGAATATCAGATCATTTTCTGGTGGAAGGTAAGTTGGGAGTGGAGGACAGATGGAGGAAGAGGAAAGGGACAAAAGGTAGGGAGGTGCTTAGAGTGAACTCTCTAAACGAAGAGGAAAAGGAGAAGGAGTACAAGAGGAAGCTGAAGGAGGAGTGGGAGGGAGTGAAGGATAGAGTGGAGGTAGGTGTGGAGGAGGAATGGGGATGGTTCAAGTAGGGAGTCACAAAGTGTGCAAGGATGGTGTGTGGAACAAGAAGGTCAGGAGGAAATAGAAGGAAGGGTAGTGAATGGTGGAATGAGGAAATGAAGAAGGTTGTAGAAGAGAAGAAGCGAGCTTTCACAGTTTGGTTACAAAGTAGGACGAGGGAGTCATATGAGACGTACAGGGAAAAGAAAAGAGAAGTAAAGAAAAATGTAAAGGAGGCAAAGAGGAGAGCAGATGTAAAATGGGGTAAGAGTATGACAGAAAATTTTGAAAGTAATAAAAAGATGTTTTGGAAAGAAATTAAGAGAGGAAGAGGAGGCGAATCAAGTGGGGAAGAAAGGTAAAAGGTGCAGATGGAGAGATGATAATGGAGGAGAAGGCAGTAAGGGGAAGATGGGCAGAATATTTTAGGGAGTTGCTTAATGTGAAGGAGGATAGGGAGGGAAAGATAGCTGCAGTGGGAAATGCTAAGAAAATGAGAGTGATGAGTGAGGAAAATGGAGGAGAAATAAGGAAGGATGAAGTGAAGGCAGCAGTTAAGATGATGAAAGCAGGTAAGGCACCTGGTCTGGATGGATGCCATGCAGAATGTCTTAAAAAAGGAGGTATAGTGATGGTGGACTGGTTGGTGAGGTTATTTAATGTTTGCTGGAGAGAAGGTGGACCCGTGGACCCGTGGACCCATGGACCCATGGACTCGTGGACCCCATGGACTCGTGGAGCCGGGGAGCTGTGGACCCGTGGACCCCTGGACCCGTGGAGAAGTTGACCCGTGGAGAATTGGAGAAGTGGAGTCGTGGAACAATGGAGCCGAGTAGCCGTGGAGCCATGGAGCCGTGGAGCAGTGGAGCCGTGGAGAAGTGGAGTCGTGGAGTCCTGGAGCCGTGGAACTGTGGACCCGTAGACCCGTGGACCCATGGACCCGTGGACCCGTGGAGAAATAGAGTCGTGGAGCCGCGGAGTCGTGGAACCGCGGAGTCGTGGAGCCGTGGAGCCGTGTAGCCGTTGAGCCGTTGAGCCGTGGAGCAGTGGAGTCGTGGAACCTTGGATCCGTGGATCCGTGGAGCCGAGGAGCCGTGAAGCCGTGGAGCCGTGGAGAAGTGGAGCCGTGGACCCGTGGACCCGTGGACCCGTGGACCCGTGGACCCGTGGACCCGTGGACCCGTGGACCTGTGGAGCCGTGGAGCCGTGGAGCCGAGGAGCCGCGGAGCCGCGGAACAGTGGAGAAGTGGAGCCGTGGGGCCGTGGACCCGTGGAGCCGTGGAGCCTTGGGCCCGTGGACGCGTGGAGCCGTGCACCCGTGGACCCGTGGAGAAGTGGAGCCGAGGAGCTGTGGAGAAGTGGAGCCGTGGAGCCGTGGAGTCGTGGAGCCGTGGAGCCGTGAAGCCGTGGAGCCGTGGACACGTGGAGCTGTAGAGAAGTGGAGCCGTGGACACGTGGAGCTGTAGAGAAGTGGAGCCGTGGAGCCGTAGAGCCGTGGAGACGTGGAGAAGTGTAGCCGTGGAGCCTTGCAGCCGTGGAGCTTTGGAGTCGTGGAGCTGTGGAGCTGTGGAGCTTTGGAGTCGTGGAGCCGTGGTGCCGTGGAGCCATAGAGCCGTGGAGCCGTGGAGCCGTGGAGCCGTGCAGCCGTGGAGAAGTGGAGCCGTGGAGCCGTGCAGCCGTGTAGCCGTGTATCCGTGGAGCCATGGAACCATGGACCCGTGGACCCGTGGACCCGTGGACCCGTGGACCCGTGGACCCGTGGACCCGTGGAGCCGTGGAGCCGTGGAGCCGTGGAGTAGTGGAGCCGTGGAGCTCTGGAGCCGTGGAACCGTGTAGAAGTGGGGAAGTGGAGCCGTGGAGCCGTGGAGCCGTGGAGCCGTGGAGAAGTTGAGTCGTAGAGCTGTGGACCCGTAGACCCGTGGAACCGTGGACCCGTGGAGCTGCGGACCCGTGGACCCGTGGACCCGTGGACCCGTGGACCCGTGGACCCATGGACCCATGGACTCATGGACCCCATGGACTCGTGGAGCCGGGGAGCTGTGGACCCGTGGACCCCTGGACCCGTGGAGCCGTGGAGCCATGGAGAAGTTAAGCCGTGGAGAAGTGGAGAAGTGGAGTCGTGGAACAGTGGAGCCGAGTAGCCGTGGAGCCATGGAGCCGTGGAGCCGTGGAGCAGTGGAGCCGTGGAGAAGTGGAGTCGTGGAGTCCTGGAGCCGTGGAACCGTGGACCCATGGACCCGTGGACCCGTGGACTCGTGGACCCGTGGACTCGTCGACCCGTGGAGAAATAGAGTCGTGGAACCGCGGAGTCGTGGAGCCGTGTAGCTGTGGAGCCGTTGAGCCGTGGAGCAATGGAGTTGTGGAACCGTGGAGCCGTGGAGAAGTGGAGCCGTGGAGCCGTGGAGCCGGGGACCCGTGGAGCCGAGGAGCCGTGGAGCCGTGGAGAAGTGAAGCCGTGGAGCCGTGGAGCCGTGGAGCCGTGGAGCCTTGGGCCCGTGGAGCCGTGCGCCCGTGGACCCGTGGACCCGTGGACCCGTGGACCCGTGGACCCGTGGAGAAGTGGAGCCGAGGAGCTGTGGAGAAGTGGAGCCGTGGAGTCATGGAGCCGTGGAGCAGTGGAGCCGTGGAGCCGTGAAGCCGTGGAGCCGTGGACACGTGGAGCTGTAGAGAAGTGGAGCCGTGGAGCCGTAGAGCCGTAGAGCCGTGGAGACGTGGAGCCGTGGAGAAGTGTAGCCGTGGAGCCTTGCAGCCGTGGAGCTTTGGAGTCGTGGAGCTGTGGAGCCGTGGAGCTTTGGAGTCGTGGAGTCGTGGAGCCGTGGTGCCGTGGAGCCGTGGAGCCGTGGAGCCGTAGAGCCGTGGAGCCGTGGAGCCGTGCAGCCGTGGAGAAGTGGAGCCGTGGAGCCGTGGAGCCTTGAATTCATAGAGTCCGTGAGTTAGACGTGCTGGAACCACACACACACAAGAAAAAAAGAAAAGAAAAAAACCCCCACACTCTCTCCTCTCTATCTCTCTATCCTACTGTCTCTATGTATGTATCTAAGGATCTCCATCTTGCCTATTTGCATCTCTTTCATTCTCTCTCTTCCTCTCTTTTTCTTATATATTCTTTATCTAAATATGCTTGTATATATATATATATATATATATATATATATATATATATATATATATATATATATATATACATATATATATATATATATATATATACATATATTACAAAGGAATACAAAGGCGGAGCATGCCGACAGGAGACCTTTTGATCCATATCTAGGTCGGATGCGAAAAAAAAATCATATTAATAATAGGATAATAAATAAAAACTATAATAATGTAAATAACAAATAAAATACATGAATAAATGCATAGGTATAGTTAAATAATAAACAAACAGGTAAATAGTAAATAATGATAAATTGACATATAACTAATAATAAATGAAAATCAGACAGACAAATGATAACAAAACAAAAACAAATAATATAAGATAAATTATAATCATTACAGCATCTTACTTAGGTATTTATCTAAATGATTCTTAATGCTTCGAACTGAACTACATTGCACTACCTTATACACACACACACACACACACACACATATATATATATATATATATATATA
>NC_134781.1:75286506-75291506 GCF_046742065.1 Oratosquilla oratoria | reverse complement strand
GATATTATTATTGATATTATTATTGATATTATTATTGATATTATTATTGATATTAATATTATATTATTATTGATATTATTATTGGTATTATTATTGATATTGTCATTGATATTGTCATTGATATTGTCATTGATATTGTCATTGATATTGTCATTGATATTGTCATTGATATTGTCATTGATATTGTCATTGATATTGTCATTGATATTGTCATTGATATTGTCATTGTTATTGTTATTGTTATTGTTATTGTTACTGTTATTGATATTGTTATTGATATTGTTATTGATATTGTTATTGATATTGTTATTGATATTGTTATTGATATTGTTATTGATATTGTTATTGATATTGTTATTGATATTGTTATTGATATTGTTATTGATATTGTTATTGATATTGTTATTGATATTGTTATTGATATTGTTATTGATATTGTTATTGATATCGTTATTGATATTGTTATTGATATTGTTATTGATATTGTTATTGATATTGTTATTGATATTGTTGTTGCTATTGTTGTTGCTATTGTTGTTGCTATTGTTGTTGCTATTGTTGTTGCTATTGTTGTTGCTATTGTTGTTGCTATTGTTGTTGATATTGTTGTTGATATTGTTATTGTTATTGTTATTGTTATTGTTATTGTTATTGTTATTGTTATTAATATTGTTATTAGTGGTGTTATTGTTATTGTTATTGTTATTGTTATTGTTATTATTAATATTATTATCAATATTATTATCAATATTATTATTATTATTATTGTTATTGTTATTGTTATTGTTATTGTTATTGTTATTGTTATTATTATTATTATCAATATTATTATCAATATTATTATCAATATTATTATTGTTATTGTTATTGTTATTATCATTATTGTTATTATTATTGTTATTGTTATTGTTATTATCATTATTGTTATTATTATTATTATTGTTATTGTTATTGTTATTATCATTATTGTTATTATTATTATTGCTATTGTTATTGTTATTATTTTTATTGTTATTATTGTTATTATTATTATTGTTATTATTGTTATTATTATTATTATTATTATTGTTATTATTGTTTATTATTATTATTGTTATTATTATTATTATTACTATTATTATTATTACTATTATTATTATTATTATTATTATTATCATTATGTAAGGACAGGAATTTTGAAGGGATATTATTTTTGGAATTTCGTTTTATTTATCTATTTATTTATTTGAGTGTTGATTTGAGAGACTGGGTATTATGGACGTCGTGACGGTTTCACTCAACCAAGAAGCAAAGTAGAAAATAGAGCCTTAATAGACCATGAATTTATTCTATTCTATGTCTGCCTATCAAGATGTGTTGGCAAAGAGCCTTACTATAATCATTGAAGAAGAACATACAATAGGAGATAGCTACAAATATATTTCAGCTGATTTTGGTTAAACTGAGTTTCGACGCGACATTAGAATGTTCTCGAACATAGCGGGGGCACCGTAGCTCCGCCCACCCGTGACGTCACTAAACGTTCGGACAGAGGCGTAAGCTAAGGCCATTAATTGTGGTGGGTCTCTCGGATGATTCGATGAGCGATCTCTGCTTCATCTTCCGTTCCATCCACACCGGGGAGTCTGTGTCCGGCTAATCTGGGTGGATGTCTTCCGAAGAAGGCGAAGTAGGGAGTATGTCCAGTGGAGGTGTGTGTGGCTCCATTCATCTTCCTCTGACAGGCCTGCAGTAGACCCGGCCATTGGTTCGGGTGGCCCTGGCAGAGCGTTGCCAGGATGCTCTTCAATGTTCGATGCATCCGCTCCACCATTCCATTCGCTTGGGGATGGTATGGGGTAGTGTAGAGCAGGGTGATTTGCTGTTCTCCACACAACTTCTTGTAAGCCGTGTTGGTGAATTCTGCTCCATTATCTGTTATGATGCTCTCTGGGGTGCCGTAATCTGCGAAGAACTGGGTTAGGGAGTGTAGTATGTGTTGGTGGTGTTTTGTTCTCAATGGGAAAAACCTAACGAACCTACTGTAGTGATCGATTATGGTTAAAATATACCTATATCCCTGCGACCCGGATACCATATCCGTTAGGTCTATGCCTATTCTCTCCATTGCCTTTGTAGCAGGGGGAACCTCTTTGTATTGCTGTGACAACCCTTGTGTACCCTTGAACCTCTGACAAGTAATGCATTTCTTTACAAAATTACATACATCTACCTTTAAATTTGGCCAATAGAACAGCTCCTCGGCTTGTTTAATTGTTTTCTTTTGCCCTAAATGACCTGTTAACTCATGTGCATGTTTTATTGCTTCCTGAATCAAATTGTGAGGGATTATGAGTGCGTAGTGAACGCTTCCATCTGATTTCTCTCTAGCATAATATAAGATGTCGTCTATCAATGCAAACTGATCTAGGGTCGTCTTCCTTAAGCGTCTACTTGGTAATGTGCCTCCTTCTAAGTAGTTGGCTAACTCTAACCATGTGGAACTCTCTCTCTGTTTATCCTTGAAAGTGAGTCTATCGTATCCCAGCCAAGTGGCTTCTGGTACTCTCGTGATCATTCTAACTGGCCTTGACAGTTGGTCGGCTACAACGTTTTCTTTCCCTTTTACATACTGGATCTCATACTGGTATTCTCTCATCTCTAGGATCCACCTATTCATGCGTGGAGACTTGGTCTTTCTTTTGAATACACTGGTTAGGGGCTGGTGATCTGTTATAATGGTGAACTTCGTCCCCCATAAGTGATGGTGAAAGTTTCTGCAAGCTAGCACTATTGCAAGTGCCTCCTTATCTGTAATTGTGTACCGCGTTTCGCATGGGTTTAACTTCTTTGAGAAATATCCTATGGGTTTAATGCCTCCTTCTGGCTGCACTTGGCTCAGTACTGCCCCCACGTGTGTGTTGCTGGCATCAGTAGTTAGTAGGAATGATTGGTCATTCCGTACTTTCGCTAGTATGGGTGCACTGGTTAGCTTCTCCTTCAGGTGCTCAAATGCCTCCTGGCGATTGCTGTTCCATACATATTCAGAATCTGACTTTGTAAGATTAGTGAGTGGTACCGCGATTTTTGCGAAATTTGGTATGTACTTCCTATAAAATCCACACATCCCTAGGAATCTCCTCACTTCCTTTACATTCTTTGGTGCTTTCATCATTAGTATGGCATCCACGTTTTTCGGTAATGGCTTACTACCTTTTGCTGATACTACATGTCCTAGAAATGTAACCTGTTTTAATCCGAAGAGACATTTGCTTAAATTTAATTTGACTCCATTTTGTTCCAGTACTGAGAATAATTCACCTAGTCGTTTCACTAGTTCTGTGAAGGTGGGTGCCCATAGAATAAGGTCATCCAGATAATTCCTGACCCAACCTTTCCGTAACAGGGGCTTCAATACCTCAGTCATGCGCCTCGAAAATATAGCAGGAGCACAATTCAGTCCGAAAGGCAATCTTCTAAATCTATATAATGATACACCATCACTGAAGGTAGTGAGGTCTCTGCTTTCCTTGTCTAACATGACTTGGAAGTACGCATCCTTCATATCTAATGTTACATAATATTCATGACCACTGGCTTGTTCTACTAATTCATCTAGTCTTGGCAAAGGGTAGACATCTGCTGTCAGTTTTTCATTCACACGCCTATAGTCCAGGCACATCCTTTTGCTGCCATCGGGTTTGTTCACCAGGACTATTGGAGATAACCAGGCTGCCGTTGATTTCTCAATAACCCCCTTTTCCTCCATATCCGTTAGCATATCTGAGATAATTGTCTTTGCCTGTTCAGGATAACGGTATATAGGAGCTCTACTGGGCTGAGGGTTATTTACCTGTATATGAGCGGGTGGACCTTCAATTAACCCCAGATCATCGCTTCCCAGTATAAATAGCCGTTCGTGCTCTAGGATCAGTTCGTTCAGCTCTCTCTGCTCCCTGTTAGTAAGATGGTCCCAGTTTTGTTCCCTTATTTTCTCTTCCAACTTCTCTACCCTAGTACCTTCTAACTTTGCTGACTCATAATTAGGTAGTAGATCATTGTGTATTTCCCTGGTCACATTAATTCTAAGAGGGGGTATGTTCCTAGTCAGCTCATATGAACCTATTATAGTCCCTTTCTGGTACTTCAGCCTTTTCTTAGAATTGTTAACCAGTGGTACGTATATTGAACTCCCTTCGCTAACATCTACTAAATATGGGTGACCGTTATGGCTGTAACTTGCTTGGGGATACACTATAAGACATGTGCCCGGTTTTTCTCTCACTGGGACTGTTATAAATCTAGTCTGATATGGCTCTAAGAATACTGGAGCCTCCAAACCTACTTGTAAGTGATGCTTCGGATTTCCATTTAGCGTAATGGGGCTCTCTCGTACCTGTCGGACCTCCCCCCGTTGACTCTTGACGGTGTTAAATGGGTACGATACCCTACCCCAGCATAGAGTTCTCTTCCTGGCGTTCCAATGATAATCTGCTTGATTCAAGATGTCACATCCCAATAGTATGTCAGTAGCTAGGTATGAGTCTGGTACTATAGGAATCCATTGTGTAACTACCTTTGCATTACCCACATTAACCTTTGTTTTTATCATTCCAATTATCCTAAGCGGGTTCCCTGTGACCCCTTGTAATCTTGGAGGATTCCTCCGCAAGTTGAGTTCTCCTTCAATCATCTTAGATGCTTTCTCCGACACCAATGTGTGATCACTCCCTGTGTCTACTAATGCCCTTAGTTGCTGGCCCCCTACTTCTGTAGTGATCACCGGGGTTGATTTTCTGTTATCCAGTCATTTTGAACCTTTGGAGTTTGAGCGGTATTGGCTCTTCATCGAGGCTGGGCAATTCGGGTCTCCCCTCCTGCAACTTAGCTTTCCACAATCAAAACAATGGCCAGGGGGTGGTTTCCTCCAACAGTCTTTTAACCAATGGGAGGCTGTTTGACAGTACTGACAGTATCTGAGACGGTCGCTACCTTCTTGTGCATTCCTCCCCTTCTCCTGC